>NC_079190.1:250442918-250745191 GCF_029499605.1 Hyla sarda | reverse complement strand
GGGAAGGGGTTGATGGGGTACTCCGGTGGAAATGTTTTAGTTTTTTTTCCAAATCAACTGGTGACAGAAAGTTAAACAGGTTTGTAAATTACTTCTATTTAAGAATCTTAATCCTTACAGTACTTATCAGCTGCTGTAAAATACAGAGAAAGTTGTATGGTTATTTTCTGTCTGACCACAGTGCTCTCTGCTGACACCTCTGTCCATGCCAGTAACTGTCAGGAGCAGGATAGGTTTGCTATGTGAATTTGTTTCTGCTCTGGACAGTTCCTGACATGGACAGAGGTGTCAGCAGAGAGCACTATGGTCAGACAAATATATATATATATATATATATATATGTATATATATTTATATATATATATATATATAGGGGAATATGCAAAGCAGCTCATTACATCACCTATTCAGGTAATGTTCCCTGGTATCAGCTTAGCTCCTGTTAAGGAATATAAAAAGCTGATCGGGATTTTATGCCAAGCCAGACTACTCCCCAAAAGGGAAGTTTCTACCCATCTGCAGTCTGCTTTGCATATTCCCCTACCTAGAATGCCCGCGGAGTGCTTAATGGCCTTCTGAAGCTCCGTTACGCCAGGAGTGGTGGCCTCGCCCTGAGGTAAATACTCAGCCCCTTTATATATATATATATATATATATATATATATAATTATTTTTGTTTTGTAAAATTGATAAAACCAGTGTTTTGTGTGGAAGCATTTTGTTTTTAGGCTGTTTACCTTGTGGCAATATGGACATGTTATCTGAATTTATCAGGTCAATATAATTGTATATTCTTTGTTATGTTTTACTACTTTTAATCGCTCACAGAAGGGGCATGGCTTTGCAGGAGGGAACGTGATTTTAGTCAATGGGGACATAGTTGCCCCAGCTTGGCAAATTTATAAAAGTTTAAACTAATGCTTAAAGATGACATCACCCATCATGTTTGCCCTGCACTGAACACAGGAAATGAATACCTTGTAGCCATAGGAATGGAAAGAAGGTGAGTTTTATTTATTTATGAAGAGGGGACCTATCCATCTACCTTAGGCTAAGTTTCCACTTGGTTTTTTTTCTGGCAGTTTTTGGATATCTGCCACTGCAGTTTTGAGCCAAAGTCAGAAGTGGATCCATTAGGAAGGAGAAGTGTAAGTCCTCCCATTATATTTCCCATTCCCTTTGAATACACTTCTGGCTTTGGCTCAAAAACTGCAGTGGCAGTTTTCCAAAAACTGCCAGAAAAAAAAACAAGTGGAAACTTAGCCTAATGGTGGGCACCTATGTACCTATTGGGGACACCTGACCCAAAATCCGACTGGTTTTGCAGTGCTTCGCCGGGATGAAAGACGGGATGAAATATCTGCAGGAGTACCGTGTAAACTTTTTATTTCTAATGTACCAATAGTATACACGGACAATATTAGTTACACAGATTCGGGATGTGCAGGAAAACACGTTTCCAGAGGGGATTCCTCTCTTCGTCAGGTCCGTTTATTTAGTGTGAGGTGAAAGTATTTATACAGCGTTGGGGCATCAAACTTTTCTAATTTTGGCGGGTAGTTGAGGTCACTGGGGGCTGGTGTGTGACGTCAGTCCCTGTGACCTCAGTGGGATTTGCTATGGGCTTTTGCAGGGTTTATAACCTTCAGAAATTCTCTCCATTCAAATCAATAGACCCGTTTGGTGTATGGTAGGATTTGCTGAGTTTGCATTTAAGCTTAACAGCATTAGGCTGGGCTAAGGCTTAGAAGGGAGACCGAAGGAACACAATGTTGGAAATGGGTTGCGAGTGTAATGTTTAACTCTGAGTGACGGCAAAGGTTAAGTGGATAATGGCAAGGAGAGAAGTAATAATAAACTTTGTGGTTACATTAGAATGTTCGGTTAAGTACAATTGGCAGTTGAGAGGAAGTTATTCATAAGTTTGTGGTGACAGTAGAGTGTGTGTTACGCCGAGCGCTCCGGGTCCCCGCTCCTCCCCGGAGCGCTCGCAGCATCCTCGCATTTGCAGCGCCCCGGTCAGACCTGCTGACCGGGTGCGCTGCAATATCCCTCTCAGCCGGGATGCGATTCGCGATGCGGGAGGCGCCCGCTCGCGATGCGCATCCCGGCTCCCGTACCTGACTCGTTCCCCGTCTGTCTTGTCCCGGCGCGCGCGGCCCTGCTCCTTAGGGCGCGCGCGCGCCGGGTCTCTGCAATTTAAAGGGCCACTGCGCCACTGATTGGCGCAGCAGGCTTAATCAGTGTGTTCACCTGTGCACTCCCTACTTATACCTCACTTCCCCTGCACTCCCTCGCCGGATCTTGTTGCCATTGTGCCAGTGAAAGCGTTTCCTTGTGTGTTCCTAGCCTGTGTTCCAGACCTCCTGCCGTTGCCCCTGACTACGATCCTTGCTGCCTGCCCTGACCTTCTGCTACGTCCGACCTTGCTCTTGTCTACTCCCTTGTACCGCGCCTATCTTCAGCAGTCAGAGAGGTTGAGCCGTTGCTGGTGGATACGACCTGGTTGTTACCGCCGCTGCAAGACCATCCCGCTTTGCGGCGGGCTCTGGTGAATACCAGTAGCAACTTAGAACCGGTCCACCAACACGGTCCACGCCAATCCCTCTCTGGCACAGAGGATCCACCTCCAGCCAGCCGAATCGTGACAGTAGATCCGGCCATGGATCCCGCTGAAGTCCCACTGCCAGTTGTCGCCGACCTCACCACGGTGGTCGCCCAGCAGTCGCAACAGATAGCGCAACAAGGCCACCAGCTGTCTCAACTGACCGTGATGCTACAGCAGCTATTACCTCAGCTCCAGCAACAATCTCCTCCGCCAGCTCCTGCACCTCCTCCGCAGCGAGTGGCCGCTTCCGGCCTACGATTATCCTTGCCGGATAAATTTGATGGGGACTCTAAGTTTTGCCGTGGTTTTCTTTCGCAATGTTCACTGCACTTGGAGATGATGTCGGACCAGTTTCCTACTGAAAGGTCTAAGGTGGCTTTCGTAGTCAGCCTTCTGTCTGGGAAAGCTCTGTCATGGGCCACACCGCTCTGGGACCGCAATGACCCTGTCACTGCCTCTGTACACTCCTTCTTCACGGAGATCCGAAGTGTCTTTGAGGAACCTGCCCGAGCCTCTTCTGCTGAGACTGCCCTGCTGAACCTGGTCCAGGGTAATTCTTCTGTTGGCGAGTACGCCATCCAATTCCGTACTCTTGCCTCCGAATTATCCTGGAATAATGAGGCCCTCTGCGCGACCTTTAAAAAAGGCCTATCCAGCAACATTAAGGATGTGCTGGCCGCACGAGAAATTCCTGCTAACCTGCATGAACTTATTCATCTTGCCACCCGCATTGACATGCGTTTTTCCGAAAGGCGTCAGGAGCTCCGCCAGGATATGGACTTTGTTCGCACGAGGCGGTTTCTCTTCTCGGCTCCTCTCTCCTCTGGTCCTCTGCAATCCGTTCCTGTGCCTCCCGCCGTGGAGGCTATGCAAGCTGACCAGTCTCGCTTGACACCTCAAGAGAGGACACGACGCCGCATGGAGAATCTATGCCTGTACTGTGCCGGTACCGAACACTTCTTGAAAGATTGTCCTATCCGTCCTCCCCGCCTGGAAAGACGTATGCTGACTCCGCACAAAGGTGGGACAGTTCTTGATGTCAACTCTGCTTCTCCACGCCTTACTGTGCCTGTGCGGATATCTTCCTCTACCTTCTCCTTCTCTGCTATGGCCTTCTTGGATTCCGGATCTGCAGGAAATTTTATTTTGGCCTCTCTCATCAACAGGTTCAACATCCCGGTGACCAGTCTCGCCAGACCCCTCTACATCAATTCTGTTAACAACGAAAGATTGGGCTGTACCGTGCGTTACCGCACGGAACCTCTCCTAATGTGCATCGGACCTCATCACGAAAAAATTGAATTTTCGGTCCTCTCCAACTGCACTTCTGAAATTCTTCTTGGATTACCGTGGCTTCAACGCCATTCCCCAACCCTTGATTGGTCCACAGGAGAAATCAAGAACTGGGGTACCTCTTGTCACAAGGACTGTCTTAAACCGGTTCCCAGTACTCCTTGCCGTGACCCTGTGGTTCCCCCTGTATCCGGTCTTCCTAAGGCTTATATGGACTATGCTGACGTTTTTTGCAAAAAGCAAGCTGAGACTTTACCTCCTCACAGGCCTTATGACTGTCCTATTGACCTCCTCCCGGGTACTACTCCACCCCGGGGCAGAATCTATCCTCTGTCTGCTCCAGAGACTCTTGCCATGTCGGAGTACATCCAGGAGAATTTAAAAAAGGGGTTTATCCGCAAGTCCTCCTCTCCTGCCGGAGCTGGATTTTTTTTTGTGTCCAAAAAAGATGGCTCCCTACGTCCTTGCATTGATCACCGCGGACTTAATAAAATCACGGTAAAAAAACGCTACCCCTTACCTCTTATCTCGGAACTCTTTGATCGCTTACAAGGTGCCCACATCTTTACCAAACTGGACTTAAGAGGTGCTTATAATCTCTAATCTCATCGCATCAGGGAGGGGGACGAATGGAAGACTGCATTTAACACCAGAGATAGACACTTTGAGTATCTGGTCATGCCCTTTGGTCTATGCAACGCCACTGCCGTCTTCCAAGACTTTGTTAATGAAATTTTTCGTGATCTCCTATATTCCTGTGTTGTGGTTTATCTGGACGATATTCTGATTTTTTCTGCCAACTTAGAAGAACACCGCCAGCATGTCCGCATGGTTCTTCAGAGACTTCGGGACAATCAACTTTATGCCAAAATGGAGAAATGTCTCTTTGAATGTCAATCTCTTCCTTTCCTAGGATACTTGGTCTCTGGCCAGGGACTACAAATGGACCCAGATAAACTCTCTGCCGTCTTAGATTAGCGACGCCCCTCCGGACTCCGTGCTATCCAACGTTTTTTGGGGTTCGCCAATTATTACAGACAGTTTATTCCACACTTTTCCACTATTGTGGCTCCTATCGTGGCTTTAACCAAGAAAAATGCCAATCCTAAGTCCTGGTCTCCCCAAGCGGAAGACGCATTTAAACATCTCAAGTCTGCCTTTTCTTCTGCTCCCGTGCTCTCCAGACCTGACCCAGCTAAACCCTTCCTATTGGAGGTAGATGCCTCCTCAGTGGGAGCTGGAGCTGTCCTTCTACAAAAAAATTCTTCCGGGCATGCTGTGACTTGTGGTTTTTTTTCTAGGACCTTCTCCCCGGCGGAGAGAAATTACTCCATCGGGGATCGAGAACTACTGGCCATTAAATTGGCGCTTGAGGAATGGAGGCACCTGCTGGAGGGATCAAAATTTCCAGTTATCATATACACTGATCACAAGAATCTCTCCTATCTCCAGTCTGCCCAACGACTGAACCCTCGCCAGGCCAGGTGGTCGTTATTCTTTGCCCGTCTTGACTTAGGCCGATGCCCTCTCTCGTTCTTCTGATGCCTCTGAAGTAGAGGTCGCTCCGCAACACATCATTCCTCCTGACTGTCTGATCTCCACTTCTCCAGCCTCCATCAGGCAAACTCCTCCAGGGAAGACCTTCGTTTCTCCACGCCAGCGTCTCGGGATTCTCAAATGGGGACACTCCTCCCACCTCGCAGGCCATGCGGGCATCAAAAAATCCTTGCAACTCATCTCTCGTTTTTATTGGTGGCCGACTCTGGAGACTGATGTTGTTGATTTTGTGCGGGCCTGTACTGTCTGTGCCCAGGATAAGACTCCTCGCCAGAAGCCTGCTGGCCTCCTTCATCCTCTGCCTGTCCCCGAACAGCCTTGGTCACAGATTGGTATGGACTTTATTACGGACTTGCCCTCATCCCGTGGCAACATAGTTGTTTGGGTGGTCGTTGATCGATTTTCCAAGATGGCACATTTTATTCCTCTTCCTGGTCTTCCTTCAGCGCCTCAGTTGGCAAAGCAATTTTTTGTACACATTTTTCGCCTTCACGGTTTGCCCACGCATATCATCTCGGATAGAGGCGTCCAATTCCTGTCTAAATTCTGGAGGGCCCTCTGTAAACAGCTCAAGATCAAATTAAACTTCTCTTCTTCTTATCATCCCCAATCCAATGGGCAAGTATAAAGAATTAATCAGGTCCTGGGTGACTATTTACGGCATTTTGTTTCCTCCCGCCAGGATGACTGGGCAGATCTTCTACCATGGGCCGAATTCTCATACAACTTCAGAGTCTCCGAATCTTCTGCTAAATCCCCATTTTTCGTGGTGTACGGCCGTCACCCTCTTCCCCCCCTCCCTACTCCCTTGCCCTCTGGTTTGCCCGCTGTGGATGAAGTGACTCGTGATCTTTCCACCATATGGAAAGAGACCCAAAATTCTCTTTTACAGGCTTCATCCCGGATGAAAAGATTTGCCGATAAGAAAAGAAGAACTCCCCCCATTTTTGCTCCCGGAGACAAGGTATGGCTCTCCGCTAAATATGTCCGCTTTCGTGTCCCCAGTTACAAACTGGGACCACGCTATCTTGGCCCTTTCAAAGTCTTGTGCCAGATTAACCCTGTCTCTTACAAACTCCTTCTTCCTCCTTCTCTTCGTATTCCCAATGCCTTCCATGTCTCTCTCCTTAAACCACTCGTCATTAACCGCTTCTCTCCCAAACATGTTTCCCCCACTCCTGTTTCCGGTTCTTCTGACGTCTTCTCCGTGAAGGAGATTCTGGCCTCCAAGACTGTCAGAGGAAAAAAAAATTTTGGGGTGGATTGGGAAGGCTGTGGCCCAGAAGAGAGATCCTGGGAACCTGAGGACAACATTCTAGACAAAAGTCTTATCCTCAGGTTCTCAGGCTCCAAGAAGAGGGGGAGACCCAAGGGGGGGGTACTGTTACGCCGAGCGCTCCGGGTCCCCGCTCCTCCCCGGAGCGCTCGCAGCATCCTCGCATTTGCAGCGCCCCGGTCAGACCTGCTGACCGGGTGCGCTGCAATATCCCTCTCAGCCGGGATGCGATTCGCGATGCGGGAGGCGCCCGCTCGCGATGCGCATCCCGGCTCCCGTACCTGACTCGTTCCCCGTCTGTCTTGTCCTGGCGCGCGCGGCCCCGCTCCTTAGGGCGCGCGCGCGCCGGGTCTCTGCAATTTAAAGGGCCACTGCGCCACTGATTGGCGCAGCAGGCTTAATCAGTGTGTTCACCTGTGCACTCCCTACTTATACCTCACTTCCCCATGCACTCCCTTGCCGGATCTTGTTGCCATTGTGCCAGTGAAAGCGTTTCCTTGTGTGTTCCTAGCCTGTGTTCCAGACCTCCTGCCGTTGCCCCTGACTACGATCCTTGCTGCCTGCCCTGACCTTCTGCTACGTCCGACCTTGCTCTTGTCTACTCCCTTGTACCGCGCCTATCTTCAGCAGTCAGAGAGGTTGAGCCGTTGCTGGTGGATACGACCTGGTTGTTACCGCCGCTGCAAGACCATCCCGCTTTGCGGCGGGCTCTGGTGAATACCAGTAGCAACTTAGAACCGGTCCACCAACACGGTCCACGCCAATCCCTCTCTGGCACAGAGGATCCACCTCCAGCCAGCCGAATCGTGACAGTGTGTGTGGTTCCAAAGTAATACAAAGTAGGGGTAGTCCAGTGCTGAAAAACTTATCCCCTATCCTAAGTGGCAGCTGACACGCCCTCCCTCAATGCATCGCCATGGCCGAGCCAGAGAAGCCAGAGATTGCCAAAGGCAGCGCCATAGAGTTGTATTGAGGGAGCGTGTCAGCCGCCACTTTGTACGGTGGTCAACACCCCCCCCCCCCCCCCCGTGGGCCGCCAGGGCCCCGTTAAGGAGATCGCGGGGGGCCCCAGCAGTCGGACCCCCCCCCCTCCGCTATCTCAAACTTATCCCCTATCTGTAGGATTATCCTTGGATATCTCCTTTAAGCGTGATAGAGTTGTAGTGATTTACAATGGCCAATAGGGACCGGTATTGTACTAGTGGATTGATGTGGTATATTGGTTGTGTTCATTTTCTTGGGGAGAATATGGGAGGTATGGATTGCTGAGTGGTTTTATTCTATTTTTTGTTGGCATTGGGAGATTTGTTGGTTTCATTATGAGCTCTGGGGTGTCATTTAAACCATGCGATTGAAGTGTTCCTAGGCGGTAAATTCAGTACATTTCTCATTTTTTTAGAGCTGAGAATCTGTAATTTTTATATGCTGGGATGTGATCAATGGGGCATATGGTGATTGGGTTGCTTATGACCGGATGTTTTTCTGAACAATGTCTGTGGAGGGGAAATTTTCATTTGATATTGTTTCTTTGTTAGTTGAGTCGGAGGTGTAGCTCCTGGGTTGTCCAATGTAGTGTTGGTTGCAGATGCAAGTGATAAGGTAAATAAAGTAGCTGGATTTGCAGTTGAGAGAGAATTTGATGTTGAATATTTCATTGGTGTTTTTTTGTTTGTGGTTTATGGTAGTGCAGCAAAGAAATTTTTTTGTTTTGCATCTGTATGCCCCTTTTGTTTTTTTGTTGATGGTATTGTTGTGACAGGTGGTGCGACGTCTTATTATTTATATATACTAAAAAAGAGAGTGGATGGGCACTGCTAGAGATTGACCAGGTGTATAACACAATTAGTGTGTTCGGGTGTGCGGCTGGATCAGCGGTGCTGGACACAGTAGAGACAGTCTTAGTATATATTCACAAGAAGATAGAAAATATGTCCGCACTCACCATGCCATAGTAATGAGTAAGCTTTATTGAAATCTTCAGAATGAGGTATGATGACACATGTTGTTGGATTAACGGATGGGAAGTGATGAATAATACCGTCGGTACATAGACGACTTCTTCATGTTATGAAACGGACCACCACACCTGATCGAAAAACTTATAATCAGCATTAATAATAAAACTGGGGTATCACATTGACCTCCAACAAATCTGCCAATAAAATCAACTTCCGGGATCTGGAGATTTATCACGAAAACAACAACATCATCACTGCCACCCATTTAAAAAAAAAAGTTGATTCAAACAGTTATCTATCATTCAATAGTGGGCACTACAAAAAAATGGAACATACCCTTCAACAAATACAAACGGATCTGGAAAAATTGCTCCTCCAACAGTACCTTCCGCACTCAATCCAAAAATCTTCAAAACTGATTTTAACCAAAGGCTACCCCAAAAAAAATCCTAAGTGAAGCATACAACAAAACAAAATCACTAACAAAAGAGGACTGTTTGATACCAAAAGAAAGGCGAGTAAATTGTGATAAACTCAATTTCATTACCACCTATCTCCTCCCACAATGCAATCTGTTCTATCCTTCAAAAACACTGGCACATACTCCAATCCGATCCAATCCTACAGAACGCCCTTCCAAACAAACCAGGCATAACTTTCAGGAGAGCACCCACACTAAAAAACCTACTAGCCCCTAGCAGACTAAGACGTCATACTAACTGTCACAAAAATACCATCAACAAAAAAACTAAAGGGGAATACAGATGCTAAACAAAAAATGTATTTGCTGCACTACCATAAACCACAAACAAAAAACGTTTTCCAACAAAACCACCAATTAAATATTCAACATCAAATTCTCTCTCAACTGCAAATTCAGCTACGTTATTTACCTTAGCACTTGCATCTGCAACCAACACTACATTGGGAGAACAAGCCAGGAGCTACACCTCCAACTAAACCAACACAGAAACAATATCAAATGAAAATTTGCCCTCCACAGCCTCTCCAGACATTGCTCAGAAAAACATCCGGACATAAGCAACCCAATCACCATATGCCCCATTGATCCCATCCCAGCATGTAAAATGACAGATTCTCAGCTCTAAAAAAAAAAAAAAAAAAGAAATGTACTGGATTTACCGCCTAGGAACACTTCAACCGCATTGTTTAAATGAAGCCACAGAGCTCATAACGTAACCAACAAGTCTCCCACTGCCAACAAAAAATAGAATAAACCACTCAGCAACCCATACCTCCCATATTCTCCCCAAGAAAATGAATACAACCAATATACCACATCAATGCACTAGTCCAATACCAGCCCCTACTGACCATTGTAGATCACTACAACTCTATCACACTTAAAACTGCTTTGTATTACTGGGACCACTCACTCTACTGAATAACTTCATACCAACTGCCAATCATACTTAACTTTCTAATGTACCCACAAGGTTTATTAATTACTTCCCTCCTGGCCATTATCCACTTAACCTATTGACATCACTCAGAGTTAAGTTTTACAATCACAACCAAGTCTCCCATCCAAGCCTCAGCCCAACCTAATGCTGCTTAGCTTAAATGCAAACTCAGCCAGTCCTACCACAGACCAAACAGGTCTACTGAGTTCAATGTAGAGAATTTCTGAAGGTTATAGATAAACCCTGCAAAAGCCCATAACAAATCTCACTGAGGTCACAGGGACTGACGTCACACAGCAGCCCCTGGTGACCTCAACTACCCGCCAAAATTTGAAATGTTTGAAGCCCCCACGCTGTATAAATACTTTCACCTCATATTAAATAAACAGACCTGATGAAGAGAGGAATCCTTTCTGGAAACGCGTTGTCCTGCACATCCCGAATCTGTGTAACTAATATTGTCCGTGTATACTATTGGTATATTGGAAATAAAAAGTTTACACAGTACTCCTGCAGAAATTGTGTCTTTCATCCCGGCAAAGCACTGCAAAACCAGTCGGATTTTGGATCCCTCCCCTGCAATGGATGCCCGCAACCTACTTCCTGACGGCATCCCAACCGCCTGCCTGTCGTGCCGACAACCAGCGTCTCCCGACCTCGCCGCACACCACCTGCCAGCATCCCATCCACCTGCCAGCGTTGCCGACAGCTAGGGACCACTGGAACCTCACCACACATCTCCTCTTCAGCGGATACCAGTGATATTTCTTTCATTTCCTTAGCAAACACCTGCTATTTTATAAAGGTAACGGCACTATCAAGGCACCATCTCTGCATTTTCTTTTTTACATACCCCCCCCCCATATTGGGGGCACCTACTGGCGACACCTACAGTACCCATTGGGGGCATCCCTCTACCTACTGGAATAACAGGTCTACCTACTGGGGAGAATCTGTCTACCTTCTGGGGTCACCTACCTACCTAATAGGGTACATACTTACCAGGTGGCACATTATTACCCTTTTGGGCACTATGGGAAAAAGTGAGGACGGTGCTGATAGGATAAATGGTGTCCATACTATGGTATATCATAGTGACCAGTTTAAACAAGCGTAAACTGAAGTGGTCTTAGTAAATTTACACTGCTCCCCGTGTCTGCCCCTTGTCTCCTTTGCTTTCAACTTGCCAACCACTGTCAGTCAGATGATTGGCTGTTAATGTATGTGTGTGTCTGTATGCATGTCCATTTATGTTGAAGTGTGTTTATGTGCTGTAAGCCTGTTTACTTATGTGTGCATCCCTGCATGTTATAAGTGTCTTATGTGTCTATAAATACTGTGAACATGGATATGTGTATCCATGTATATACAGCAACAGGAGAATACAGCAGCACACTGCTAGCACAAAGATATAGATAAAACATGAGTATATAGATGAAACATGAGTATATAGATAAAACATGAAACGCTATACAGCTGTAGTGCAATAAATGAAAATATGAAATTATGAAACAGTGAGGTACTTAGCTTGCAAATTTGGCGGCCAAATAGCTTGGACCGTCCCACCACGGTAAGGTGACCTCACTGTTTCATAATTTCATATTTTCATTTATTGCACTACAGCTGTATAGCTTTTCATGTTTTATCTATATACTCATGTTTCATCTATATACTCATGTTTTATCTATATCTTTGTGCTAGCAGTGTGCTGCTGTATTCTCCTGTTGCTGTATATTTAGCCCAGCAGCCTGCACCTGTAAGCCAGGTCCATATAATATTTTGGAATCGATAGTGCTGGCCAACTTATTCTTTGGTTGTATTACACATACGGGGGAGTGGCTACCTCCATGTTGGCTCTTGCACCCCACCCACCTCTATCGGGTGTACATAAGGTGCCTTGGATGTTTCAGATCCTGCAATGCCTGCTGAACTGTCACACAGAGGCATATTCATAGTGTAGGGTCCGTCCCAAAATGAGGTCACCTTACCGTGGTGGGACGGTCCAAGCTATTTGGCCGCAAAATTTGCAACCTAAGTACCTCACTGTTTCATAATTTCATAATTTCATATTTTCATTTATTGCACTACAGCTGTATAGCTTTTCATGTTTTATCTATATACTCATGTTTCATCTATATACTCATGTTTTATCTATATCTTTGTGCTAGCAGTGTGCTGCTGTATTCTCCTGTTGCTGTATATTTAGCCCAGCAGCCTGCACCTGTAAGCCAGGTCCATATAATAGTTTGGAATCAATAGTGCGGGCCAACTTATTCTTTGGTTGTATCCATGTATATAGTGATCATGCAAATCTGTGCATCTAAGTTGGGTGGTAACTGTGTATGTGTGCCAACGTGTAGGTAGTAAGTGTAGCTATAGTATGCATGGGTTCATATACAGTATGCTGTGAAAGTGCAATTGAGTAATTCTATTTATGTCATGAATGTGTCCATGTCTATGGTAGGTATGGGTACAGTAGAATCAACAATGTAATCAATTATTTAGGAAAAGTAATAATTTATTATGCTTGCACTTTCACTTTCTCAAATAACGTCCACCTTCTCTTTCAGCGTTAATCCCTTTCACCATGGTTGACTTTTGCTTTTCTCCCTCACCCATTTGTTGTCGTTAATACTACTGCAAGCAAAACACAGCATTTGCACCCACTCTGAGCTTTTAGTGTCCCTTTCCTTCCCCCACCTCTCCCCTCTTTCCTACCATGCCATGTTTATTGCATCCTCTCTCTCTAACGTGGCAGCCAGCTGCCCAACACCCTTTTTTTTGTGAGCTAGTCCATTTCCACATGCAAGTTAGTCCATTTTAGTGTAGTAGGGCGCAAAGGTAAGCAGTGCCAGACTGGGGATATAAACCAGCCCTGGAAATATTCGCATCCCAGCCCCACAGCATTGCATCATTGTGGCAGCTAGCGGCCGCAGGGAAGGGACAAGGAAGCATGGCATTTGATGTGCCAGGTTTCTGTAGCAGGACTCTGTGCCCTGACATCACACAAGGTGAAAAGGTGAAGGCGTAGGTTAGGAAAGCCTGGCATTTGTTTTGCCAGGCTTCCATTAGAAAAAATAATAATAATTATGCTGTAGCTGCACCCTGAAGTCAGAATACGCAGCTACACCATAAAAGAGAGAAACCTGGTAAATCAAATTCTAGACTTCCTCTACACAACTTCCAAGAGGTAAGCCTGGCATTTTATGTCTCCATCAAGTTGCAAGCTTAATGCTGTGCCATTTAACTAATACTTCAAATCAAAGGGCACAGTCTCAAATGTGCAACATGGCAGACTTAGGCTACCTTCACACTGCCGTCGGCAACTCCGTTTGAATGACAGGAGTTCAGTAGAAAAAATATAGTGCAAGTACTATTTTTTTCTCCGCTAAATTCCACTAAACTAATGGATCTCTGATGGACCCCACTCAAGTGGATGGGGTTTGTCAGGACCCAGCAGTTTCAGTGCAAGAAAAAAAAGTGCTGAATGGGATGGATGCCAAAGGCAGTGTGAAAGTACCCTTAATAATGATAAAAGGGTGCAGTGAGTCTGTGAGAGACTGGTTACAAAGGGGGATATTTACAGTGGGGATCAAAAGTTTGGGCACCCAAGGTAAAAATTTGTATTAATGTGCATAAAGAAGCCAAGGAAAGATGGAAAAATCTCCAAAAGGCATCTAATTACAGATTAGACATTCTTATAATATGTCAACAAAAGTTAGATTTTATTTCCATCATTTACACTTTCAAAATAACAGAAAACAAAAAAATGGCGTCTGCAAAAGTTTGGGCACCCTGCAGAATTTATAGCATGCACTGCCCCCTTTGCAAAGCTGAGACCTGCCAGTGTCATGGATTGTTCTCAATCATCATCTGGGAAGACCAACTGATGTCAATCTCAAAGGTTTTAAATGCCCAGACTCATCTGACCTTGCCCCAACAATCAGCACCATGGGTTCTTCTAAGCAGTTGTCTACAAACCTGAAACTGAAAATAGTTGACGCTCACAAAGCTGGAGAAAGCTATCAGAAGATAGCAAAACATTTGCAGATGTCAATATCCTCTGGCAGTCATCAAGATCTGGAAGACCAAGATAATATCAGACAGAACAGCTCGCAGGATTGTGAGAAAAACAATTCAAAACCCACGTTTGACTGCACAATCCCTCCAGAAAGATTTGGCAGACACTGGAGTTGTGGTACACTATTCCACTATAACGAGATACTTATACAAATATGGTCTTCATGGGAGAGTCATCAGAAGAAAACCTCTTCTATGTCCTCACCACAACAGCGATGAGGACCGATGAGGTTAAAATTGAACTTTTTGGCCGGAATGAGCAAAGGTACGTTGGGAGAAGAGGGGGAACAGAATTTAATGAAAAGAACCTCTGTCCAACTGTTAAGCATGGGGGTGGATCAATCACGAGTAGAATGAAAAATTGATTCAATAAAATTTCAGCAAATTTTGGATGCTAACTTGGATGCCATCTGTGAGAAAGCTGAAGTTAAAGGGATTCATCAAGAGGCGTAAACTGAAGGTTTTGCCATGGCCTTCACAATGTCCTGACCTCAACATAATTGAAAATCTATGGATAGACGTTAAAAGAGCAGTGCGTGACAGACAGCCCAGAAATCTCAAAGAACTGGAAGACTTTTGTAAGGAAGAATTGGCAAAGATACCTCAAACAAGAATTGAAAGACTCTTGGCTGGCTACAAAAAGCGTTTACAAGCTGTGATACTTGTAAAGGGGGCAGTACAAGATATTAACTCTGCAGGGTGCCCAAACTTTTGCAGATGCCATTTTTTTGTTTTCTGTTATTTTGAAAGTGTAAATGATGGAAATGAAATCTAACTTTTGTTGACATATTATAAGACAGTCTAATCTGTAATTTGATGCCTTTTGGAGATTTTTCCCATCTTTCCTTGGCTTCTTTATGCACATTAATACAAATTTTTACCTGGGGTGCCAAACTTTTGATCCCCACTGTATCAAAACCTGTGCAGAGCAAAAGTTGACCGGTTCCCCATAGCAACCAATCAGATTGCTTTTTTTTTTCCCCAGAGGCCTTTATAAAAAAAATTAAATAGACAATCTGATTGGTTGCTATGGGCAACCGGTCTTTTCTTCTTCATAGGTTTTGATAAATCTCCCTAAAAGTCTCAATAAAGATCCAAAAGCAAGTCCACTGCAGTAGAGCTCTGTATTGGGATTGGGATGCCACTAGACCCAATGAAAAACATGCAGGCGGGATTAAGGCTGCTGTGGGCAGGAATGGGCGGACAGGTTCTGTATAACTGTAGTGAAGTATATTAAAAGCGTTAATAGTTAATTAAAATACAATACATTTATTGCAAAAAAGAAAATTGTCGAAGTGCCCCCTTTCCTCACACAGTGGTAAAAGTAGGTTCCCCCTCCCCCCAAGCCCGCATACCAGGTCTTCCCTCTCCAGCCCCCCCAATTCACACACACACACACAGCAGAACTCTACTTCCCAGCACACCCATACACACACACACACACAGCAGGACTCCACTTCCCAGATTCCCCCCCCCCCCCCCCCCCATACACACACGCAGCAGGACTCCACTTCCCAGATTCCCCCCCCCCCCCCATACACACACGCAGCAGGACTCCACTTCCCAGCTCCCCCATACACACACAGATCAGGACTCCACATCCAAGCCCCCTCCTTCACACAGTAATATCATTAGGTTCTCCTCTCACCCAGTGCAGCAGATCTTCCTCTGAGCAGCTCCTCCTCCTATGTGCTGTCAGTGGGAGGAGCCAGAAGAGCAGTGAGAAGTCAGAGAGGAGAGGCAGCGGTGAGTGTCCTGTCTGTACAGTATGTAGTACAGACTCTGTAGCCTCCGTACACTGTGTCAGCCTGTCAGTCTCAGGACCTGTGTGTGATGCTGCGGTGCACAGGTCCTGAGACCTCACAGGCTGACACAGTAACTGAAGCTGTGTGTGTCAGGACTCCTCCAGCCACTGCTGGCACACAGGGCAGCTGGCCCACTGGGAACTTTCCCAGTAGGCCAGACCAGCCCTAAAGGTAAGGCCTGGTAGGGTCGGCAGATAAGCCTGGTTGTCTGCTAGTGTGGCTTATGGAAGGTGTGTGACTGAATAAGATGCCTTTGACACAGCTTTTAGAAAACTGTTCCCCAACCAGGGTGCCTTCTGCTGTTGCAAAACTACAACTCCCAGCATGCTCGGACAGCATTTGCTGTCTGAGCATGCTGGGAGTTGTAGTTTTACAACAGCTGGAGGCCCCCTAGTTTGAGAACACTGTCTTAAAATAGATTCACCTGGTGTAATAAGAACCAGTACTATCTAAGGCTATGTTCACACAGCAGAAATTTTGTGATCTCCATAGATGGCAGTGCATTTCCGAGCAGGTGTGTCCGCATCCGCTGTTAGGAGTGTCTCCTATTCGGAGGGTGCAAATACATTGTCTAATGGGGCTATGCCAGGGAATAAATGCCGGGGCATTTGTGGCTGGTACAAACAGTAAAAGAAATACTGATGTTTAATAAATAAGCAATGAAAAAGTATTGCAGTAATATGACACGCCTGCAAGACAGATGGCAATTTCCCTGTTCAACATCTTATTTTAACTAGATCAATTATAGAAGTGATGTGGTAGTCACTGTTAGACTACATTCACACAGCAGAATTTTGGCATGGAATTCTGCATGAAAATTCTGCAGAAATTAATTGCTCATTCACTTCAATGGAATTCCTGCAGCGGAAATTCTGCAGCAGAAATGTTGCTGTGTGAATGGGACAGCAGAATCCAATTGACGTGTATTGGCTATAAATTCATGCAGAATTTTCATGCGGAATTACATGCAGAAATTCTGGCGTGTAAACATAGCCTTAGGCTGCGTTTACAAAACGGAAGTTCCTCATAAGGGTATGTTCACACAGCGTAATTCCTGCGCAATCCTGTGAGTGGAATTACACGCAGTTAACATTACCATCAGTGTGAATGGGTATTCCGTGAGACTTGTTCACACTGAGGAATTTCAGTGGCGGACAATTCCGGAGCTGAAATTGTTCTGCGCAAAGAAAAAACTTTCATTCTTTGGGCTGAAGTCTGCGAGCATTGCATAGCCAAAAATGGTGATGTCGCGCAGTCCTACCGCCGAAGTATTTTTGGCAGCGGCGGCCAGATGGAATCTCCGCTTGCACAGTGTGAACATACCCTATCTGTATGAATTCTGCATCTGCATTGGTTCTGTGCATAATTCCGCAGTTTTCTACCATTTGCGGAATGTATGCAGAATTTCCGCATGGATTCCGAGTGATTCCATAGATCAGTAAAAGATAGACTTAATTTAATTAAACAGTCAGAGTTCATGTGGAATCTGCATGCATACCGCATGCATTCCATGCAAATTAAGCAGGAAGTCAGCCTCATTGAATTCAATGAGATTAAGCAGCCGAGATCCAGAAAAATAAAAGACAAAAAAAAAATTACTGCAGAGTAAATTCTGCTGTGTGAATGACAGTGCGAAATCCCACGGAAGTTAATGGGCAATAAATGTATGCTAAATTCCGCATAGAATATACTGTCACTGATATAAGTGCAGTGGGAAAAGAAGGGCCACTCTTTTCACTAGGTACAATACTGAGTGGGTATGATAAAGCCATTACCAGGAAATGTGATGTAAGACAACTGAATGGGATCAGTTTCTTGTATTCCCTCCACCATATCCTGAACCAGTGATGTGATCATCATGATCTGCTCATCAGGGTATAGAATGTGTCATGTACACTTTCCAGTACATATGACATTAAGAGTGCACTCTAGGAATAGAAAGCTGGGTTTGCTTGTTGCATTATGTTCATAATCCGTAGACCTTCAATAGATATAGACATCTTCAGTGCATATCAACGTGCTTCCTGCAACCACACATGTCTGTGTCTGCCTCCTTATCTTAGATCAACCAGTGAGCAGATCTCTCTCTTGTGTGTGAGGCATATTAGTCCGGACATCTTCATATTAATGTTTAATTAATCAGACCCAGCAAAACAAAGGCAGATTAAAGAGGTCCTGTCATTTATCTACGCTGTGCATAGCGCTCCAGGGCAGAACAGCAGCTGCAGATATGACAGGCTGTTAAGCTGAATGTCATACGAGGACCAAGGGTGGAGTTAACTGTAATGGATTCAATATAATAAAACCAAAAACCAAATGTATTTTTTTTTGCACACAATGACATTATGTTTTTGTGTTTTACACTCGAACAGATTTTATTTATTGCCTTCACTGGATCTTGACAGCTCTAGTTTTGCAATATTTACATAAACATGCTTAACTTTTATCAGTTATATCAAAACAAACATATAGCAGATTCCTGAGAGAATCCCGGCACTGCTACCAAGGGCCCACTACTTGTTTTAGTTACAATCCTTATACCTGTTTATAGCGTTCAAAAGTAGGCTTTGACAACACTGTATACCAGTCTTGTTTCTAGTATAGAGATAGGGTTATCAACCAGATGAGATAATCAAATCGGTAGACAGTGTTGTATTGGAGTTCTTGCTCCTCACTAGTGCAGAGTACAAAAGTATAGGTTGGCTGGATGAGATGCCTTTGACACAGCTCTTAGAACAGTGTTCACCAACCAGGGTTCTTCCAGCAGTTGCTTAACTACAACTTCCAGCATGCTCGGACAGGGTTTCCCGGTTCAAAATGCAGGCCTCCCCCTTCCCTTCAGCCTTCCTATCCATCTCCAAAAATACCCTTTTCCTAAACCATCCTATACTCATACTGCGCTCGTGTCGCCAAGTTATCGGACTATCTGGACCAAAAATGATGGTTTATAAAATGGTAGCAGCATACCGCACAATTACACATTTTGAACCCAAAAACCCATTCAAGTTTTTAAGTTCAAAATACAGGCCTACCTCCTCCCCTTCAGCCTGCCTGTCCATCTCCAAAAATAGCCTTTTCCCAAACCATCCTAAACTCATACTGTTCTTGTGTTGCCAAGTTATCGGACTACCTCGCCAAAAAAATTATGGATTATTAAAGGCTAGCAGAATACGGGAAAATTACACATTTTGAACCCAAAAACCCATGAGGCTTTTCAGGTTCAAAATGTAGGTCTCCTCCTCCCCTTCAGCTTTCCTATCCATCTCCAAAATTAGACTTTTTACCAATTTTACACTCCTTTGCTTTGAAAAAAGCAAACAGTACAGTTTCCATATGTTGCCATCCTTTCATCCATTTGTCCTTCTACACTGATTTCCGACAATCCTACACTCATACTGTTCTCCTGTCACCAAGTTATCAGAATAGATGGATCAAAAATTATGGATTATAAAAGGGTAGCAGCATATGGGAAAATTACACATTTTGAACCCAAAAACCAATGAGACTTTTCAAGTTCAAAATATAGGCTTCCTCCTCCCCTTCAACCTTCCTATCCATCACCAAAATTGGACTTTTTACCAATTTTACACTCCTTTGCTTTGAAAAAAGCAAACGGTACAGTTTCCTTATGTTGCCATCCTTTCATCCATTTGTCCTTCTACACTGATTATCGCAAACCATCTTACACTCATATTGTTCTCATGTCACCAAGTTATCAGAATAGATGACCCAAAAAATTATGAATCATGAAAGGGTAGCAGCTTAAGGGAAAATTTAATATTTTGAACCCAAAAACCCATTTGAGTTCTTAAGTTCAAAATACAGGCCTACCTCCTCCCCTTCAGCCTGCCTGTCCATCTCCAAAAATGGCTTTTTCTCAAACCATCCTAGACTCATACTGTTCTCGTGTCGCAGAGTTATCGGACTTCCTCGCCAAAAAATTATGGATTATAAAAGAGAAGCAGCATATGGGAAAATTACACATTTTGAACCCAAAAACCCATGAGGCTTTTCAGGTTCAATATGTAGGCCTCCTCCTCCCCTTCAGCCTTCCTATCCATCTCCAAAATTAGACTTTTTACCAATTCTATACTCCTTTGCTTTAAAAAAGCAAACAGTACAGTTTCCATTTGTTGCCATACTTTCATCCATTTGTCCTTCTACACCGATTTTCCCAAACCATCCTACACTCATACTGTTATCATGTCACCAAGTTATCAGAATATCTGGCCCAAAAATTATGGATTATAAAATGGTAGCAGCATAAGGGAGAATTACATATTTTGAACCCAAAAACCAATGAGGCTTTTCAAGTTCAAAATGTAGGCTTCCTCCTCCCCTTCAACCTTCCTATCCATCACCAAAATTGGACTTTTTACCAATTTTACACTCCTTTGCTTTGAAAAAAGCAAACGGTACAGTTTCCTTATGTTGCCATCCTTTCATCCATTTGTCCTTCTACACTGATTATCGCAAACCATCTTACACTCATATTGTTCTCATGTCACCAAGTTATCAGAATAGATGGCCCAAAATTTATAAATCATGAAAGGGTAGCAGCTTAAGGGAAAATGTAATATTTTGAACCCAAAAACCCATTTGAGTTCTTAAGTTCAAAATACAGGCCTACCTCCTCCCCTTCAGCCTGCCTGTCCATCTCCAAAAATGGCTTTTTCTCAAACCATCCTAGACTCATACTGTTCTCGTGTCGCAGAGTTATCGGACTTCCTCGCCAAAAAATTATGGATTATAAAAGAGTAGCAGCATATGGGAAAATTACACATTTTGAACCCAAAAACCCATGAGGCTTTTCAGGTTCAAAATGTAGGCCTCCTCCTCCCCTTCAGCCTTCCTATCCATCTCCAAAATTAGACTTTGTACCAATTTTATACTCCTTTGCTTTAAAAAAGCAAACAGTACAGTTTCCATTTGTTGCCATACTTTCATCCATTTGTCCTTCTACACCGATTTTCCCAAACCATCCTACACTCATACTGTTATCATGTCACCAAGTTATCAGAATATCTGGTCCAAAAATTATGGATTATAAAATGGTAGCAGCATAAGGGAGAATTACATATTTTGAACCCAAAAACCCATGAGGGTTTCCAGGTTCAAAATGCAGGCCTTCTCCTCCCCTTCAGCCTTCCTATCCATCTCTAAAAGTAGCCTTTTCCCAAACCATCCTAGACTCATACTGTTCTCATGTCACCAAGTTATCAGAATACCTGGCCCAAAAAATCATGGATTATGAAAGGGTAGCAGCATACAGGAAAATTACATATTTTGAACCCAAAAACCCATTTGATTTTTTAAGTTCAAAATACAAGCCTACCCCCTCTCCTTTAGCCTGCCTGTCCATCTCCAAAAATAACCTTTTCCTAAACCATCCTACACTCATACTGTTCTCGTGTCGCAAAGTTATCGGACTACCTGGCCAGAAAATTATGGATTATAAGATGGTAGCAGGATATGAGAAAATCACACATTTTGAACCCAAAAACCCATTTGAGTTTTTAAGTTCAAAATACAGGCCTACCTCCTCCCCTTCAGTAAGCCTGTTCATCTCCAAAAATAGCCTTTTCCCAAACCATCCTACACTCATACTGTTCTTGTGTTGCCAAGTTATCGGACTACCTCGCCAAAAAATTATGGATTATAAAAGGGTAGCAGCGTACAGGAAAATTACACATTTTGAACCCAAAAACCCATGAGGGTTTTCAGATTCAGCATGTAGGCCTCTGACTCCCCTTCAGCCTTCCTAGCCACCTCCGAAATTGGTCTTTTTAATAATTTCACACTCCTTTGCTTTTCCATATGTGAGAATTACATATTTTCAATCCAAAAACCCATGAGGGTTTCCATGTTCAAAATGTAGCCCTCCTCCTCCCCTTCAGCCTTCCTATCCATCTCCAAAAATAGCCTTTTCCCAAACCATCCTACAATTATACTGTTCTAGTGTCGCCAAGTTATCGGACTACCTGGCCCCAAAATTATGGATTATAAAAGGGTAGCAGCAAACGGGAAAATCACACATTTTGAACCCAAAAACCCATGAGGGTTTCAAGGTTCAAAATGCAGGCCTCCTCCTCCCCTTCAGCCTTCCTATCCATCTCCAAAACTGGCCTTTTTACCACTTTTACACTCCTTTGCTTTGAAAAAAGCAGACAGTACAGTTTCCATATGTTGCCATCCTTTCATCCATTTGTCCTTCTACACCGATTTTCCCAAACCATCCTGCACTCATACTGCTCTCATGTCGCCAAGTTATCAGACTACCTGGCCCAAAAATATGGATTATAAAAGGATAGCAGTATAAGGGAAAATCACACATTTTGAACCCTAAAACCCATTTGTGTATTTAAGTTCAAAATACAGGTCTACCTCCTCCCCTTCAGCCTGCAGGTCCATCTCCAAGAATAGCCTTTCTAACAATTATATGCTCCTCTTTTGCTTTGAAAAAAGCAAACAGTACAGTTTCCATATGCTGCCACCATTTCATCTATTCGTCCTTCTACACCTATTTTCCCAAACCATCCTACACTCATACTGTTCAGTATGCCACAAGCTATTAACCCTTTGGACACAGCGTTTAAAGTGAAACTAGACTACCCCCGGCTAGCTCAGTGGGCTGTTCGGGACCGCCACGGTGAAATCGTGGCATCCTGAACAGCTGTAGGACACGAGGAGTGTCCCCCTACCTGCCTCCTGGTGTCCAATTGCCGAATGACTGCTCAGTGCCTGAGATCCAAGCATGAGCAGTCAAGCGGCAGAATCACCGATCAATGGTTTCCTATGAGAAACCATTGATCAATGTAAAAGATCAGTGTGTGCAGTGTTATAGCCCCCTCTGGGGGCTATAACAAAAGTTAATAAACATCATTCAACCACTTCCCTAATAAAATTTTGAATCATCCCTCTTTTCCCATAAAAAAACAGTGTGTAAATAAAAATAAACATATGTGGTATCGCCACATTCGGAAAGGTATGAATTATAAAAATGTATCATTAATTAAACAGCACGTTCAATGACGTACAAGCAAAAAAATTCCAAAGTCCAAAAGAGCGTATTTTTCATCACTTTTTAAATAATGAAAAAATGAATAAAAAGCGATCAAAAAGTCTGATCAATACAAAAATGGTACCGCTAAAAATTTCAGGTCATGGTGCAAAAAATTAGCCCTCATACCGCCCAGTACACGGAAAAATAAAAAAGTTATAGGGGTCAGAAGATGACAATTTTAAACATATACATTTTCCTACATGTAATTATGATTTTTTTTAGAAGTACGACAAAATCAAACCTATATAAGTAGGGTATCATTTTATTGGTATGGACCTACAGAATAAAGAGAAGGTGTCATTTTTACCAAAAAATGTACTGGGTAGAAACGGAAGCCCCCAAAATTTACAAAATGGTGTTTTATTCTTCAGATTTGTTGCACAATGATTTTTTTTCCGTTGTGTTGTAGATTGTTGGGTAAATTTACTGATATCATTACAAAGTGGAATTGGTGGCGCAAAAAATAAGCCATCATATGGATTTTTAGGTGCAAAATTGATGCTGGAAGTTGTAGGTTTGCAACAGCCGGGTGCCCCCGGGTTAGGGAACACTGTCTGAAAAAGTACTTAAAACAAACATTTCTGGCATACATTCTGCAAAAATTGGTCCTGGCACAACATACTGACACTAGGACCACTTGGAAATGCGCCATCTCCATAGATGGCAGTGTTTTTCCCAGAAGAAGCATCAGCCACGGAAGTCCTCATTCCGGCCTTGGACTCTGCTCACAGTGTAGCAGTGTGCATAGTGCAGCAGAATCCATTAAAAACAGTGGAACTCTGCTGTAACGGAATTTACAAGCTGAATTTTTCTGTTGGATACCTCACGGAAATTCCGTCTTGTGAACATGACCTCAAGAGTGTCATCAAAGTTATCTCATCCAGACAACTATTACCCTATTTTCTGCTGCACAATTATTTAATATCCAGAATTATATTTTAACACTATTTAATGGGTCAAACATTGACTTAACTATAGGTGGCTCTAGAGACACTACTTCCTGGAGCTATCTTGCATTACTCTGCAACAAAAGCTTAGTAATATTCCTGTGACAGTAAGGCCATGTTAACATGCTAGGAAAATGTGCGGAATGTCCGCCCGGAAAACACAGACGATCGGGCACTGAAAGTCCACTCGTAAATGCGTTGTCTCATAGACCACAATGCATTTCCAAGCGAAATTCACAGAAAAAATAGACTTATCTATTCTTTCTGTGGATGCCAGAATCGGGATTTACATGGCAAAAACATCTGCCACAGAAATTCCAACGTGTGCACAGTGCAGCAGAATCCCATTTAAATTAATGGGATTCTGCAGCAGCAGAATGTCTGTGCAGAATATTTCAGCGGACATGCACCACACCTGTGTATGTGGTATCGCAGCTCAGTTCCATTAAAGCAAATTGAGCAAAGTTGTAATACCACTCACAACCTGAGGACAGGTGAGGTGCTGTTTTTAGAAGAAATTAACTCTGTTTTTCTCATTCTGGATAAATCCTTTAAAAATGGAATTTCTATAATACTGAATATTATAGCCTGTCATACTATCTGGCACTGCAACAAAATGTACATAATAGGGTAAATTTTGTTCTTACAATAGAAGTCAACAAGCAGACAGATCCATATGTTTTTCAATGGTACGCACAGATCAGTCTGAAAAATACTTACTTGGGTGTAACTGCTCACCTTAGTTAACTAGGCATCTCCATCATATGTCTAGCATTTTTAGCACGCATTGCCATTCCACTTTCATGTACAGCAATTATAATAGCACCTGTCTCTTTCATTATGCAAAATGACATAAACACTTGTATGCATGTAATGTTTGTTATTGATACTGCTATAACTTTCATCTTTATTATATACACCTGTAAGAAAGAAACCTATTATTTGAACTTTACAGCAAGTGAATGTATTACTAAAAGAACTGCCTCCATTTACATTAGAATGAACGGGTACGTTTTGTTTTCTATAAAGATAAAATCACTTAGGGCTCATTCACATTGTGCAAAGAAAAAAAAGATTACAAAAACAGAACTGATTTCTTCAACAAACAGCACCACACCTGTCCACAGGTTGTGTGTGGCATTGCAGCTCAGTTTCATTGAAATCAATACAGCCAAGCTGTATTCACTTCAATGAAAGCTGAGGTGTGTTACTGTTTTTATATTCCTGTATAACCCCATTAATGATCCATTCTTTTTAGAGGCTATGGCCATGTTCACATGGCGTAAAATGTGAAGAATGTCCTCACAGAAAAAAAGTGTGGCTATTTAGCACATTTGAATAATCAGGAGGGTTAGGACTGATTGGAAATGTGCCGTCTCATAGAAGGCAATGCATTTCCCAGTGAAATCCGCAAAAAGAATAGGCAAGTCTATTCTTTTTGCTGACACCTGAATCGGAATTTTCACGGCAGAAACATCTGCCACAAATCTGCCAGAAACATCTGCCACAAATTTTACCATGTGAATAGTGCAGCGAATCCCATTAAAATCGATGGGACCCTGCTGCAAAGAAATGTCCGTGAAAAATATTCCAGCGGAGTTTCACATGGACATTCTGCTTTGTGAACATACTCTTTAAGTGATGTCTAATAAAAGGAAATAGTTGCAAGCAAGATAGTTGGCTGGAACAGAGGAACGGGTGAGGCATTATGTGAAGTAACACAAGCCAGGGAGGGGTTTCTGTGAAGAGAACAGGAACCTCGGGTACATTTGAACTGTTGTATTACGTTAAAGGGGTACTCCGGCGCTTAGACATCTTATCGCCTATCCAAAGGATAAGGGATAAGATGCCTGATCGCGGGGGTTCCACCGCTGGGGACCCCCTTGATCGTGCACGCCGCACCCAGTTTATAATCAGTCCCCGGAGCGTGTTTGCTCCGAGTCTGATTACCAGCAACCACAGGGCCGGCGGCATGTGACGTCACGCCTCCGCCCCCGTGTGACGTCACACTCCGCCCCTCAATGCAAGCCTATGGAAGGGGGTGTGACAGCTGTGATCGACAGTAATCCGACCCGGAGCGAACACGCTCTGGGGACTGATTATAAAAGGGGTGCGGCGTGCAAGATCACGAGGGTCCCCAGCGGCCAGACCCCTGCGATCAGGCATTTTATCCCATATCCTTTGGATAGGGGATAAGATGTCTAAGCGCCGGAGTAACCCATTAAACTTCAGTAAACATCTGTTTGTTAAGATTATATATGTATTAAAGGGGTATTCCAGGAAAAAACTTTTTTATATATATCAACTGGCTTCAGAAAGTTAAACAGATTTGTAAATTACTTCTATTAAAAAATCTTAATCCTTTCAGTACTTATGAGCTTCTGAAGTTAAGGTTGTTCTTTTCTGTCTAAATCCTCTCTGATGACGCCTGTCTCAGGAAACGCCCAGTTTAGAAGAGGTTTGCTATGGGGTTTTGCTTCTAACCTGGGTGTTTCCCGAGACAGGTGTCATACCTGGAATACCCCCCTGGAATACCCCTTTAACTTGTCCTCTTCTAAAGGAAACTAGGCTCAGTGCTCCCAACAGTCCACATTATAGTAATGTGCGCTACCCTATCATCATGTCAGCAGCACAATAACGGGGTATATCTGCCCCCTGTGTACTTCCAGGACCTAGGAATGATTTTAATGACCACCCAATACAACAGAAAAAAAACTATATAAACTCACCTAAGCCCCTCCTCCAGTGAGTTTTTTTTTTTTGTCCTGTGTATCCAGGACTTGGTGTGCAGGATCTCTGCATACTTTCTATTTCTCAAATGTCATTTTTTCTTTTCTTTACAGGGTCCCACCAGCTGTTTCTAGGATCCTTCTGTGGCCTGATGAGACAAGCATTGTGGATTAATATCCTTTTTTACTCTGTATTCCCTCTGTATGCTGAGCGGGTCCTTACCTCCATGCATGTAGGTTTTTTCTGTGATGCTTACGCATGGCGCCGCTGCTGCCCCTTATGCCGGCGATCATGTGACCTTGTAATGCCGGCTCCGTATACCGAAAGCTCCGGCTTCCGCTTCTATGCATCATATGGATGAGGGTGTCAGAGTGGTTGAGTCTAGAAACTCTTCGCCTTCTTCATTTTCTGGGGATGAAGAAGATTTAATCAAAAAAAAATTTGCCCAGAGAGAACGCAAAAGCTCCTTAAATATGTGCATGCCGAGGGCCAGCAGACGGAGCCACAAGAACTTCCCTCCACTTCAAAAGATAAAAATGGATGATACAGTCTTCAAGCTGATGCGTATGGAATGGAAGAAGCTGGTAAAAGCATCACTCTCCGATGAGAGGTAGACAATATCGGCCTCTTAGGGGTAGAGGTCAGAATAAACGGTTCAGATACTCCGATCGGTGGTCGTCTGTCTTTGTTTCTTTGAGCATGGGGTTTGGTTGTCAAGAACCCTTGGGTTCTCAACATCATAGAAAGGGGTTATTCTCTTCCTTTCATCAACTTCCCTTAGAGAGGTTCCTCATCTCCTCTCTCCTGGTGGAAACAAGACAAAGACTTCTAGAAACATCTATTTTAGACGTGATGTCTATTGCCGTGCTGGAGAAGTTCCCTTAGTGGAACAGGGGTTTATTCCCCAGTATTCCTAGTACCCAAGCCTTCAGGAAAGCACAGGCTTATCATAGACTTGAGGTACTTAAATCGTTCTCTACTCAAAAAGAGTTTCAAAATGGAGACAATAAGATTGATCAGACCTCTTGCGTCAAGAGGGGATGTTATAACAACAATAGGCCTGAAGGATGCATACTTTCATATTCTCATCCTTCTAACCCACAGGAAGTACTTGAGGATTGCGGTAAGAATCAGAGGGGTTCTTTTTCTACTTACAAGGTACCTCCGTTCGGAATTACTTCAGCCCCTTTGTCTTCACCAAAGTGTTGTCATCCATGATGGCGGTCTCAGGTTGCAAGGGATAAAAGTTGTCCTGTACCTGGACGATTGGCTCATTATAGCAGACACCTGTCAGAAGCTGACAAAGCAGGTCAATCAAACACTCTATCTCTTAACAGACCTTGGATGGATTGTCAATTGGGACAAATCCTGTCTTCTTCCTCAGAACATCAAGCAATTTCTGGGGTTCATTATGCATTCTCAGGACATGAAATTGTACTTTACTCCAGCCCGGAAAGAGCAAATTCTAAAGGGATACAGTTTTCTCAAGGTTCCTCACAGTGTCTCCTTAATGAACTATCTGGGGTTACTTACTTCCACGGCAGAAGCAGTCCCGTGGGCACTCTGGCATCTCAGACAACTTCAAGCAGAGATACTTACCAAATGGAACAGGACTTTGCCAGATCTTGACTCCCTTTACATCTTGTCAACTCCAACAAGAAGATCTTTGAGGTGGTGGAAGAATCTCTGGGACGGAATATCCCTGGAGGAACTGGAATGGACTATACTCACCACGGACACATCAGATACAGGTTGGGGAGCCCAC
The DNA here is from genome assembly GCF_029499605.1 of Hyla sarda. Classification (NCBI taxonomy): domain Eukaryota; kingdom Metazoa; phylum Chordata; class Amphibia; order Anura; family Hylidae; genus Hyla; species Hyla sarda. The sequence continues at coordinate 250,716,685 of NC_079190.1, read as the reverse complement.
CTCCAACACAAGATGGTGGCAGAGGTTTGGAAAGATGAAAAATATCTTCCATCCAATTCCAGAGAATTGAGAGCTGAGTTCTACACGCTGAGGCATTTTTCTCCCCTCCCGGAGAACAAGGCAGTTCGAATCAAGAAGGACAACATGGCCTGTGTTTTATCTGAATAAACAAGGGGGCACAAGATCACAGGCCTTTATTCAGTAGGTAGGAAAGAGCTTTTCCTGGGTGGAAGAAAAAGTTACCAGGCTGTCAGCTGTCCATATAAGGGGAACTCAGAACCTTCTAGCGGATCGTATGAGTATGCTGATGCCAGGAGAATGGTCCCTCAATTCAGAAATATTCCACCAATTGACGATCTGGTGGGGATCAACAGTCATAGACCTGATGGCAACATGATTCAATTACAAGTTACCAAGGTTCTGTTTCCTATACTCAGCAGACCAGCCTTGTGCGATAGACACAATGCCTATCCCTTGAACCTTCAGTCTGGCATATGTCTTTCCGCCAGTCCCAATGATACCCAGGGTATTAATGAAAGCCAAGCAGGACCAAGCCAATCTGATAGTAGTGATTCCATTCTGCCCCAAGAGAGCGTGGTTCTCTCAATTGATGCTAATGAGAAGTGGGGAGTATTGGAGACTTCCCCTCAGGCAAGCTCTTGTGTTACAGGGCACTCAGATTTGCCACAACCTGCTGTACCTGAATTTGACAGCATGGAAGTTGACAGGTCCGTATTAAAAGCCAAAGGTTTTTCGGACATAATTCTGGACACGTTAGCTCACTCTAGGAGTGTAGCAACTAGTAAAACTTATGCTAAAGAAAGTCTTTACAGCATGGTGTTCTACAAAATCGGTAAATCCCTCTAACCCTTCTTTGGTTCCAGAAATGTTGGAGTTCTTAGAGGATGGATTTGATAAAGTCCTCTCACCTAACACTATCAAAGTTCAAGTTGCAGCTATGTCAGCTTGTTTGTGCAAGAAATTGCTTCTTTTCAATGAGGTTAAAAGTTTCATCAAATCCACTGAACGGCTCTGTCGTAAGATTCTTAAACCAATTGCACTATGGGACTTGTCATTTGTTCTCAAAAGAGTCTGTTTACAGCCATTCAAACCTATACAAGAAGTGGACCTGAAGTTCCTTTCCCTTAAGACGGCTTTCCTCCTAGCAATAACTACAGCAAAAAGGGTAGGAGAGTTGCATGCCCTCGCCTTTGAAGAGCCATATACCAGGTTTATGGAAGATCAGGTCCTTCTTAAATTCTTACCAGATTTCTGTACTAAGGTTTCGTTTTTCACCAATAGAAACCAACTGGTTGTCTTACCTAAATATTCTCCGGATGTGTGTCGAGGTGAAGCTGACAATCTAGATGTCATGAGATGCCTAAAAATCTATCTTGAACAAACTAAATCTTTTAGGAAAGATACAAATGTATTTATTTCTTATTTTGGAATCAATGGGGGACATGTATCAAAGATTTTACCTCTGTTTTGTGTGTTTTTTTGCGCAATTTTTGCGCACGTTTTGGTAGAGCATGTCCTCCAGATGTGGCCGAATCGGGGTACCTTGGAGTGACATCTATAGTACACATGGATTTATTAACTGCGTACTTTTCCTTTACACCAAAAATTTTGCCGCAAGAGCTGTTTTTTTTTTTTGCGCAAATATAAGCCATCTTGGACTTAACATAGCAAGATGCTCTAAATCATTGATTCTATTTTCCAAAGAGTGGATTGAGGAGATTACTACATTTACCCACAATTTATGAAGCTCATTGCGCTTGATTGATAAATATAGTGCTTCTGCGGATAATTTAGAATTCGGGATAATGGGTAAACTGCTTCTACCATACACAAATAATGATACATGTCCCCCAATAAGAGTAAGAAGGCTTCTAAGCCTACTATTTCTAGGTGGGTATGGTACTGCATAAATACAGCTTACAATTCCTCTTTACAACCTCCAGAATTTGTTAGGGCTCATTCAGCCAAAGCTGTTGCTGCGTCCTGGGCTGAGTAAGGCTCAGTTCCTTTGGATCAAACCTGTCACAGTGCCTCATGGTCTAAACCTGTAACATTATACATAGGTTTAACTATAGATTAGAAGATCTGGCAGAACATAGATCATCCTTTGTTAAAACTGTGTTGGATTCTTTTAATCTGTAAATTAAATTATAATATTATTTTTTTTCCCACCCTAACTGAATTACTATTCAACTCCCCGTTATTGTGCTGCTGACATGATGATAGGGAAGTTAACATTTAAGTAGTTAATGTGTTTTCCCTTTGTCATGTCAGCAGCACAAGCTCCCTTCTTAGATTAATGTGTATGCTTTATAATTACTCACTGGAGGAGGGGCTTAAATGAGTTTATATCCCCTTTAAGAGAGAGTTTTTTTCTGTTGTATTGGGTGGTAATTAAAATTATTCCTAGGTCCTGGAAGTACACAGGGGGTGGATTTACCCCGTTATTGTGCTGCTGACATGACTAAGGGAAAACACATTAACTACTTAAATGTTAACTTCTCTATGGTGCATCTGTGTACACTGTATATTGAAAGTCCAGGTTGGCTATGTTATCACCAAAAGTCCACACAGGCTTCAGGAAAACATAGATTTTTTTCAGCCTGATCTCCAAATAAATATCCAAACACAGTGTTTTCTCCAGTTTAAGGCCAAGTCTAAAAATGCACAAGAATGCTGAATGAATCAAAAGAAACTGGAAAATAAGGTGCTTACAGAACAGTCCAAATATTTAAAGTTTTTTTCAAATATCCTAGTGTTAAGAGATTTTATTGCTGCACTTCTTATTTGACAAAAGGAATGTTCAACTCAAAGGGGACTACCAGGTTAGCTACACTGCCCTGCAACATGACATTACCATCTGCTTCTCTACAGGACTACTACTCTGTTAGCCTGCACAATAACATGCATCATCCCCTTGGGTACCACAATTGCACACAGTGTACCAGCCTGGGTGATATTTACATCCTTCCAATACTCTCCAGTACCAGTCACCTGCTTAAAATTTTTATTTCTAAACCTTGTCCACTGGTAATATTTACAAAAATCAGAACCTTTTTGATTCAAAATACACATATAAAATACATATAAATAGTAGGTTTTAAGACCTCTTCTTCCTTCTTAAGAAAGATAAATAATTAAATAGATCTTAACTCCCAATGGGTAAAGCTTAACAATTGCTATAAGCAAAGTGAAAGTGTTTGATTCAAATGACAGTTGTTTATCAGATTCAAACATTTTCAATAACATAGTCGTTGCCCAAGAGACCCCATATGAGTGTTTTTTTTTTACATGAACTGCCCGCCTGATCTGTTTACATCTAATAATTAAAGAGAATTATTTATTACCCTTTCTAGGCCGCAAACTGAGGAAAAGGCAGTTGAAAATGCAGTATTAATGCATTTACACTAAAAGTGGTGATTATATCCTCAGATTTATTTAGTTGCAGGCAGTATATTGGTATTTACGGGTTTTACACCCCTTGAATGGTGATAACCAAGGTTTAATAAAGTCTTATAGCCAAATAATCAGACACATATTAGATTTTCACCAACGTTACATATACATATGTTTACATATTCAATTACTTTTCCAGCAACATCCTAGAGAAATTCTTTTTTCAGCTTTCCTCAGATAAGTTCCAAGAATCCAAAATAATTGGTCACTAATATAACAGTGTTAGAAGATCCTTTTTGGAGCTGTGTTTTCACACAATAACATGCAACTACGGTCAGTTTCTTATGGATTGACTTATAAATAACCTATTAGACTTTATTGATGATGCTGTAAGTGGTATCTGATATCCACGTGCAATGATAACAAATGAGATCAAAAAAGGATTTGTACCCCTTTTGTATAGTGTGGGGTGGTTGGCCCAAGGAACCTCAATCTAACTTTTCCCAAATCAAATAAACAATAACCAAAACAACAAAAATGTACCTCCAAGGCTATGGTCATAATGTGCAAAACCGCCTAAAAAAGGTGTATCTCCTGGGGTGCATATCCTGCAGGTCAAGAACCTAGCCGAAGAAAACTAGAAATACATGTAGGGGGAGATTTAGCAAAACATGTCTAGAGGAAGAGTGGTGCAGTTGCCCATAAAAACCAGTCAGATTTCCAGGCCTCTTTAAAAATGAAAGAAGCAATCTGGTTGCTATGGGCAACTGCACCCTCTTCCTCTGCACAGCTTTTTTTTTTAAATAAAACTCCCCCTTTAACTTTTCGAAAAATAAAATATAGTATTTTTATTTTATTTAAAATATTAATCACAAATGTTGAAATAAGTTGTAGTGGCCTCCAGATATCAACCCCATAGAAAACCTTTGGAGGGAGTTGAATGTCCGTGTTGCCTAGTGACAGCCCCAAAACATCACTGACCTCTGTCATTGCCAACAAAGGATATATAACAAAGTATTGAGATGAATTTTTGTTATTGACCAAATACTTATTTTCCACCATAATTTGCAAATACATTTTTCAAAAATCAGACAAGATAATTTTTTATTTTTTTTTCTCATTATGTCTCTCATAGTTGAGGTATACCTATGATGAAAATTACAGGCCTCTCTCATCTTTTTAAGTGGGAGAACTTGCACAATTGGTGGCTGACTAAATATTTTTTTCCCCCACTGTATATCAGGTGCAAAGCGATGCAGAGAAGAAGGAATATGAGCATATGCTGTGATGGAAATCAGTCACTAGACATATTTTGTTTTTTTAAAGACATGATTTTGGTCTTTCATCAATATTTGTGTACTGCCTGCTCACTGACTGCAGATACTTTAAAGGAAAATAGTCACTGTTCACCCGCACTATAACCTGATACATCAAGTTATAGTGCGGGTGAACAGGAGACCGATGCAGGGTCTCAGATTACCATACCTGTAATATATTTATCTATGTAAAAAATGATTAATTTAGGAGCCCCCCTTCCCCATCTGTTTTCCCCCTCAGCTCCTTCCGGTATCTGCTCTGGACCCCTCCCATCGTCTGAATACTGAACAAAAGAGACTTGTGAAGAGGTTACAAGAAGTTGAGAGACACGAGGACAAGGCACATCCCCCATGATATTTGCCCACTCCCTATATGCTAGAACAGCCCACTAGGGAGGGTGGGAACTTATGTTAATGACAAAGGTGATATAAGCTTGAACGATTTCAAGTAAAGACCAGTGGACAACACACAGAACGCTAAAGCACAATGGCTCTGTCTGAGTTATTTCTCTATGCTTCGGTATATACATTATGTACAAGAACGATGAGTTAATCTACAACAGATGGCGCCCAACGTGGGGCCTGGATTATAGGCCTCATGTGCAGGTTGCAGTCTGACCAGACGTTGGAACAAAGACGGATGCAGATGGGATCTGATCCACTCCAGGCATACGGTAGGACATACTTCTTGTACTTAGCCAAAAGCACCCATGTCTCCCCTTTGCTGATCTAGCTGACTTGCATGTGACCTAACAGAGAAAGACAGATAAATTCTCGTCCAGCCAATTACCCATGTATAAGATATTATAATGTATCAATCTTACTACCCGAGTGTGTATGAAGTGTGTGTGAGTGAATAAGTGGAATTGGGACTGTTCATTGGGGAGTTGAGTTGCGGAGTACGTTGTCGTAAATAATCATTGGGATGTTAAGGCATCATCAGAATGGTTAGGACAGAAGAGTCATAAATAGATAAGTGATCCAGGACGGATATGGTGCTGGTTGCCTGGTATAACGTCATAATTGGAGCTTGTCTAGGACTGGGGGTACAAGGGATTTTCCCGGCAATAGCAGACTTCTGGAACTTGTCCCATTATAACTGATTGAATTGATTGATATGTGTCTTGTTTTGTCTTAATGTGTCCATGGAAATTAGCTAATTCAGACGAAGAGGGGAAAATAACTTCCCTTCTGATTCCAAATCTAATGTATTAGTGTTTTAAAGATATCTTCTAAAATTAAGGGTTTTTTGAAAGGGTTTTAGTTTGCAACAGCTGGGGACACCCTAAGCTTGTTGGTTTCTGGTTTTTAGGAGACAGAGGGGGCTATATAGTTGCAGGAGGTTTTTTTTGGAATGTGCAGGAGAAACCTGATCTCACTTATAGGATTGCATATGGAGAGGAAGTGGGGGAAGGGAATTACACAGAATTGTAAGTGAAGGAAAATGCAGTTTGATGGTGAGTTCAAAATTGAATTGATAAATTGTAGATATTAAGGCAGTTGCAAGTTTGAAATATATTGATGGTTGATGGGATAAGGTGTATATATATATATATATATATATATATATAGCAGTGTAATATACAGTTATATATAACAGTGTGATTCCTGAGAACAATTGTGATGTGACTTAGTTATATTGTAACCATCTGAATGGATATATATAGACAAAAGAATGTGAGGCGAATAGATAGGCATAAGGTGTTGGTTGAAAATATGATGCAAATATTTAGGTATTGAAGTTAACACCGATGTATGTACAGACATACATTTGTTTATAAACTGGTGATAGGATGGTGAGAATTATCATATTTTCAATTAAGATAGTCTTTGTATTAAGCAGGGGGGAGGGAGTGTGAAAATTGGTCTGTATAATACTATTATTATGGAGCTAAGAATCCCTTATGGAGTGACACCTTAAGATCATAGCCCAAATTTTACCTCTCTTTATTTCATGAGGCTGCTAGTCTCTGCCACATGTTTACTCCTATGGGGGGCAGCCTCCCAAAAGTGAAGTTCCTCCCCCAGCAGCCATTTTAGTTCATACAATTAGTTCTTACCTCCATTCCCCAGCAGCCATTTTTAACACACCTAGTCAATTGAAACCTATATGATAAATTAGAAATACACGGAGTTTGACCAGTGAATGGATTTAGGTGAAACTGTGTATGTACATGATTATGTCACAATGAAACTACTTGATGATATTTTATTAATCTCTTAATAAGTTTGTTTTCGCAGGAATGCAAGATGGATAAAAAAAAAAGGAAATTTATAAGGAAATGCAATTGACTATCTGATTATATTATAGGAGTAACGAGAGAAGTTTGGCCAAGGAGAATAAAATAAAATATAAAATAAATGAAAAAATGATCACTGTTTAATTAATGAATATTACTTTAAGCATTTAAAATAAGCTAATGGTTTATTGATTATAAATAATGCGCATTGAAGATGATTTTTTCCCAATTTTTGAAAGAGCTCTGTATATATTTTTTTATCTTTTACATTTTGTTTTTGGTGTGAATGTGGGCCCTGTCTGTGTGTGTTATATGTTGAGTATTTGTAAATGTTGGTATTGTTACATGTTACATGTGTATGTGTGTATGGTATGTCTCCATGTAGGCACTGATTGCTGAAGAATTTTTGAGGAATGTACAGACTGAAAGAAAGACAAAAAGCCAGACTCAAAGGGGTGGTGACCAGTGACAGAGGAGTGGGAGGAGAAAGGGGGGGCTTATAGGAAGATTGACAGAACAACCTTGATCTAAGGAAACACAGTCACATTAAATTGAAAGAACTACAAATCTACTGTTTAAACTTGTGAAGAAGTTACAAGAAGTTGAGAGAAACAAGGACAAGGCACATCCCCCATGATATTTGCCCACTCCCTATATGCTAGAACAGCCCACTAGGGAGGGTGGGAACTTATGTTAATTACAAAGGTGATATAAGCTTAGACGATTTGAAATAAAGACCAGTGGACAGCACACAGAACGCTAAAGCACAATGGCTCTGTCTGAGTTATTTCTCTATGCTTTGGTATATACATTATGTACAAGAACGATGAGTTAATCTACAACATACCTACCTGTCACTAGTCCGGAGTCCTAATCCCCTGAAGGTCCCACTATTCCAGTGCTGACTTGCGCTTTGAGGTGGGCCTGCGGCTGGATTTAAATATTCATAAGCGCTGGTCACGTGAGTGCTCGTGCCGACTGAGCGCTCACGTGACCGGCGCTTATGTATATTTAAATCTAGGTGGCAGGCCTGCCTCAAAGCGCTAGTCAGCGCTGGAAGAGGGGGACCTTCAAGGGATCAGGGCTCCGAACTGCAGGTAGGTATAGCAGTCTAAGACTCCACATTGGTCTCCTGTTCACCCGCACTATAACCCGGTGTATCGGGTTATAGTGCTGGTGAATGGGTGACCGTTTTCCTTTAACCAGAATTCAGTTCACTTGTACAAAATTGGGTGGTCTGTCAAAGAGGTTATAGTGTATTGGATTGTTACAGGACAAAGAAATGTAATGTGTAATGTGGGGTGAACGGTTTAGTTTTATGCTGAAATATTAGTAGCTAAACAAGCTAAGTTGTTGAGAAAAAGTTTGCAAATAAACAGAAATTAAAGCTGAGCCTGAGCAGGAAAAAGAAATCAATTTGTATGTGACCTGGTGTCAGGCTGGGGGAGACATTAATGCAGAGCAGGATGGGGGATAGGAGCTGCTGCTGAGAGATGGTGCGCAAGCATCTGATCACACAAAAGATAGTTCATCAAGGACATGGATAAAACCAGCTTCTATTTACAGGACCGGAGGTCAACAGAGAAAGTCTGCAATCTGTTAAATATTACTAACAACTCTCCATTATCTGCTGCCTCTTACAGCTTCATCCCCACTGTTTGTGGCTTCTTTCCTTGTCCATTACATTTTCATTCCTTTATGTGAACATCAGGGGGTCCCCAGAGCAGTGTCTTCTCTCCCTGTTCTTTCTCTGCAACTGCAGCATAGATTTCACAACCCTGACCTGAGGCGTGGAGCTCAACAATGTTTTTGTTATCCTAAACATTGCCAAAGAGAACAGGTTTAACTAACTATACATTTAATGAAGAATTTCAACGTTGTTGCCAAAGCTACACAGCTCATAATGTTGTATTATTGACCATTTTCAAAAGATTAGTGGATGTAATGTTCTGCAGTGGCAGGTCTAGCATTGTTCTGCCGCAGGCAAGAGCTGAAATTACGCTCTCCTCATCCCTTATACAGTACAAACTATTATGACCAACTGTACGCGACTAGCTATCAAAGTGGCATTATTCGAACTAGCAGCATTACAGTAAACTATAGCCAGCATCCAGTATCTATCACAACTAGCTTCCTAAGTTTACCTAATGACAGGTCCGTCTGCGCTGCCTTGACAATTCAGCTGCTATAAAATAACACTATAAAGAGCCGTGAATAAGGAAAGGGTTAAACATTCTAGTAAAAAGACAAAGAGAAACATGATACATTTATTCTAGGAGAACACACTAGACATGCAATACAGAGGGCAAAGATTTTGTAAGGGATAAACCTTACATGTCAGTTGGATAGATTCCAGAGTCAGGACTTCACTATCGTTTAGCCAGACTGAGGATGGAGTGGACTCCATCCAGACAGAACTTTATGTATTATTCATAAACTATGAATACATTGTACAAATAGAATGCCCTTAGAGCACACAGAGGAGCAATGTCAGCTTTGCAGATCTTCCTTGCAAGCATGGGAAGTAAAGCATTCAATCTATTAAAAGCAAGAAGTCAGACAATTAATACACCGACAATTAAAAAACCTTAGTTTGTCTAATGCTGTAAAAAGCATAACAGAAACTTGTATAAAAAGATTCACTTGAACCAATATAGAAAATTATTAGTACATTGCACCCTTGTCCATTTAAAGATTTTGGGGAGGGTATTCATGAAAAATGGTGCACGTGACTGTCTTTTTACTTCATTAATTCATGTGGTGGACACCTGAGTAAAGGGTTTCATAAATACCCCCAATGACTTTCACTTTAGTTTAATGGCGATACAGAGGCTTTCCTGATATTATTTCAACACATATTTTGCTTTATTTTCAAGGATTTTATTCAGTTATTGTGCAGTACTCTTGAAGATACTGTGCGGTCTTCAAATGTTAAAAAAGTATCAGTTTGTATGGTTGAACACATGAACTGTAGTATAGCCCCATTGAAGTAAACAAGGCAGATGTAGTTACATATAATAAATTGATAACTTATCCCAGTGATATGCCATCATTTTGGGAAAACCCATTTGGGTAGGGTCACACATGTCTTATTTTGCTGCATATTTGCTGCTGCGTATTTTAATATCGATTGATTATGATGGGTTGGAAAATACGAAGCAGCAAATATGCAGCAAAATACAGCTACATGTTACCCTAACCTAGGAGTGTGTTCACCCATACAGTATCCTGCACATATTTGATGCTGCAGATTTGAAGCCGTGTTCAGTCATTTAGTTTACATTGAACTCTGCAGCATAAAATCTGCAGCTTCAAATATGCAGCGTCAAATATGCGCAGGATACTAAACGCGTAAATATAACCTAAGGCTACATATACAGTGTGTTTGTCATGTTTCGTTATAATAAATCCTAGGTATGTTTAATCTTATTGTCATGTATGGGCAGGCAAGGAGTGCAGTACTGGTCTCATTCACTCCCTCTATCCCTGCCTACTTGCCTATCCGCACTAAATAGCGGATCGACAACCTTGGTGACATTTCCTCCCTATATATGTGATGGAAGTCACTGCCAACAAAATAAACTACTATACAGACACAGGTCAGGATACAGTAAGGGAGCACACAAACTAACAGAAAAAATATCTAACACACACACGAGTCAATGTCCACTAGCCAAGTAAAAACCAGGAGTTGTCAAGTGCCAAGTCGCAAATACAGAGAAGAGTCAGGAAGCCAAGTCAGAAAGTCACAAATACCGGAAGACCAGGAATACAGATGATAAACGCTTGTTACTTGAGCGAACTCTTTCACATGCAAGGCCTGAAAGCAGACTGCAGGTTTATATAGCCAACACACAGATGAACTAACAAGGTCAGCTGATCAGCCCAGAGCTAGGCATAGCCATAGAAACCAGATAAACAAACACTCTCAGGAATGTTTAACCCATTGGGTTCTTACAGTTATTCATTACTTATGGTCATTTGTTTTACTGGTAAATAAGGAAATATCAAATTTACACTCATATTCAATATTTGTAATATGCAAAAAAAATTGTGCAGGAGTTTAACCTCTTCAGGACGCAGGGCGTATGCATACGCCCTGCATCCCGAGTCCTTAAGGACGTAGGGCGTATGGATACGCCCGTGGGAATTCCGGTCCCCGCCGCTTGACGGGCGGGGACCGGGATGCCTGCTGATGTCATTCAGCAGGCATCTTGGCATATCGCCCAAGGGGTGTCCTGAGACCCCCCCCCATGTCGGCGATTGCGGCAAATCGCAGATCAATTCAGATCTGTGATTTGTCGCTATTCCGGGCTGATCAGGTATCTGGTGACCCAATCGCCCGGAAAATAGGGATGATCGGAGCTGTCAGTGACAGCCCCGATCATCCTATGGGATAGGAGCGAGGTTGCAGTGGTGCCACCCCCTCCTATCCCCTGCCATTAGTCAGCAATGAGTACTGACCAATGGCAGTTGATGAAGGGGGTTACCATGGAAACCCATCGCTCTGCCCACCCCTGGATGTCAGGCAGAACTGGGGGAGAAGATGGCGACCAGTACCTGTAGAGAAGATGCGGTGGGGACCGGCGATCATCGATGGCATCAGCGGAGATCAGCGGCGCAGATAGGGAGGCGACTGCGCGGAGCATCGAGGAAGGTGGCAGTAAAGTGATCTTTACTGCTGCCTTCCTAGTGGTTGCCAAACTGCAACTCCCAGCATGCCCAGGCAGCCAAAGGCTGTCTGGGCATGCTGGGAGTTGTAGTTTTGCAACATCTGGAAAGTCACAGTTTGGAGACCACTATTACAGTGGTGCCCAAACGGTAGCCCTCCAGATGTTGCAAAAGTACAACTCTCAGCATGCCTAGACTGCCCAGGCCTGCTGGGAGTTGTAGTTCTGTAACATCTGTCCCTTCAGATTTAGCAATTTTCATGAAAATTTTGAAAATTGCTGCTATACTTTGAAGCCCTCTAATGTTTTCAAAAAGTTAAAATAGGTCCATTTTATGATGCAAACATAAAGTAGACATATTGTACTTGTGAATCAATATAAAATGTATTTGGAATATCCATTTTCCTTACAAGCAGAGAGTTTCAAAGTTAGAAAAATGCAAAATTTTCAAGACATTTTGGGATTTTTCAGCAAGAAAAGATGCAAGCAACGACGAAAATTTACCACTAAAATAAAGTAGAATATGTCACAAAAAAACAATCTCAGAATCAGAATAATCAGTAAAAGCATCTTAGAGTTATTAATGCATAAAGTGACAGCGGTGAGAATTGCAAAAAACGACGAAGGACGTATATTTACGTCCTCCACCGGCTCCCGCGATATGCCGCGGGGTCACGCGGTGTCCCCGCGTCATATCGGGTCGGTCCCGGCGGCTATCAACGGCCGGGACCCGCGGCTAATACAGGACATCACTGATCGTGGTGATGCCCTGTATTAACCCTTCAGACGCGGCGATCAAAGCTGACCACCGCGTCTTAAGTGAAAATAACCCGGCTGCTCAATAGGGCTGTTCGGGACGCCGCGGTGAAATCGTGGCGTCCTGAACAGCTTACAGGACACCGGGAGGGCCCTTACCTGCCTCCTCGGTGTCCGATCGGCTAATGACTGCTCCGTGCCTGAGATCCAGGCAGGAGCAGTCAAGCGCCGATAACACTGATCACAGGCATGTTAATACACGCCAGTGATCAGCATAAAAGATCAGTGTGTGCAGTGTTATAGGTCCCTATGGGAGCTATAACATTGCAAAAAAAAAGTTTAAAAAAAAGTGTTAATAAAGGTCATTTAACCCCTTCCCTAATAAAAGTTTGAATCACCCTTTTCCCATAAAAAAAATAAAACTGTGTAAATAGACATATGTGGTATCACCGCGTGAGTAAATGTCCAAACCATAAAAATATATAATTAATTAAACCGCACGGTCAATGGCGTACGCACAAAAAAATTTCAAAGTCCCAAAAAGTGTATTTTTGGTCACTTTTTATACTTTTTATATAAAAAATGAATAAAAAGTGATCAAAAAGCCCGAGCAAAACAAAAATGGTACCGATAAAAACTTCAGATTATGGCTCAAAAAATTATTCCTCATACCGGCCCTGTACGTGGAAAAATAAAAAAGTTATAGGGGTCAGAATATGACATTTTTAAACGTATAAATTTTCCTGCATGTAGTTATGATTTTTTCCAGAAGTATGACAAAATCAAACCTATATAAGTAGGGTATAATTTTAACCGTATGGACCTACAGAATAATAAGGTTTCATTTTATACTGAAATATGCACTGCGTAGAAATGGAAGCCCCCAAAAGTTACAAAATGGCGTTTTTTCTTCAATTTTGTCGCAAAATGATTTTTTTTTCTGTTTCGCTGTGAATTTTTGGGTAAAATTACTAATGTCACTGCAAAGTAGAGTTGGTGACGCAAAAAATAAGCCATAATATGGATTTTTAGGTGTAAAATTGAAAGGGATACGATTTTTAAAAGGTAAGGAGGAAAAAACGAAAGGGCAAAAAAGGAAAAACCCTGCGTCCTTAAGGGGTTAAGGTGAAAATGAGCTGCGTCCTTAAGGGGTTAAGCTTTCAAAAGAATTTAAAAACAAACATGGTTTTATTACATTAACCATTCAGAGTGGTGACAATTAGTGTTGAGCGGCATAGGCCATATTCGAATTCGCGAATATTCGCGAATATATAGACGAATATTCGTCATATATTCGCGAATATTCGCATATTCGTTATATTCCCGGTTTATTTTCGCATATGCTAAAATACACGTATACGAAAATTAACGCATGTGAAAATTCGCATATGCGAAGATTTACATATGCTAATTTTCGCATATGCGAATTTTCGCACGCCAGTCTCATACAGTGGTATTACAGCCTTCTTTACACCACACAAGCTGGAAGCAGAGAGGGATGATCACTGTGATGTGTACTGTGAAGAAGAAAAAAAAAAAAAAAAACAAACAAACGAATATTCGTAATTACGAATATATAGCGCTATATTCGCGAAATTCGCGAATTCGCGAATATGCGATATTCGCGAATAATATTCGCATTGCGAATATTCGCGAGCAACACTAGTGACAATGGGATTTTAGTGCTCTCATTGCTGTTACTGAACTTCTGAAAGTCATATCTATGGTGCACATATATTTTTCATTCTGAGCTTAAAAACTGGCCCAGCAGTACTCACACATAAACTTCCTTTACTCTACTTTGCTTGCCCATCGCAGAAAAGTAGCTTTCTGCTATGCCATGACATAGTACTGGAGAAAGTGCACTGAAAAGAACAGACTGGCATAATATTGGGGGTAAAGTAATAATACTGGGGTAAAGTCCTACATATGGCATGTGGAGATGAAAGGGCACAATTGATGTATTGGGGTTCCAAGATGCTATGTTAACAGAAAGAAAACAAGCAGCAGCAAAGATGAGAAAGGAATGGGCTCACAAAAGCAACCCTGGTCTAAGCAATGAACTTCTGATAATAATGGTGACTCAACAGCAACAGAATGGATCATATAAAGGAAGTGAATACATCATATATTCACATCTAGTAAAGCAGTGAGCTGTTAAAGGGGTACTCCGCTGCCCTGCTTGGGAAGCTCCGCTCCCCAGCGTCCGGAAGTTTATTGCTCCGAACGCTGCATGCGGGCTTCCGTGTTCAGGGCCGTCCCTTGTGACGTCATGCTGGCCCCCTCAATGAAAGTCTATGGGAAGGGGGCGAGATGGTCATCACGAGGGGCAGGCGTGACATCACAAGGGGCGGCCCTGAACACGGAAGCCCGCACGCAGCGTTCGGAACAATAAACTTCGGGACGCTGGAGAGCAGAGCTTCCGAAGCAGGGCAGCGGAGTACCCCTTTAATGAAGACAAGTTTGAAGATTGCCTGGTCAATGTTATTTCAAACAACTTCCCCTAATTTGATAGCCTTGGTGATTCCTAACATATTTGTAAATCATTTCATTAACCAAAAATGTTTCTTTACACCCCCAAAGAGCTCTCGGACACTAGGTGTCTCACTTCCCCACAAGCTGCCTGCTGTTAGGGGAATTCTGTCTTGAAGTAGATAAATCAGAATATTCATGGCAAAGTTGTGTCAGAACCACAATGAAACCATACTGTGTAAACCATACTGTGTGATTGCAAATTAACAATCTAATAAGCTTCCTGCGTGTTCTATTGTGTCACGTTCCCCATTCTTTCTATGGTTAATCACATAGTAATTTATAATATCCTATTGGGAGAACAGGTAACCACATTTTCACTATACTGCCTGGAAAGCAGTTAGAATGAATAGTGTGGTGGGTTTTTTTTTCAGATAAGATTTTCCATTCCTGAGAAAGTAATGTGATAAGCATAATGTGGACACACTAATAACATGTCCACCACTTGTATGTGAGGTATCTCCTGGGAGTGCACAGGAACAATACAATATATTTATGCAGTATGGTGATCATGGGTTACAGCTTAATATACTGTGAAAGATTATTACCAGCTCATTCTCTCAGCCTTATCAGCCCTATTATCAGCCATTTTACTATACCAGATTCATTTACCATACTCAAATAAAATTCTTGTCCACAAATCTTCTCAATTGATCTTCTCAATACCATCTTTACTGAGGCCGCACCATGAAGGATTACACATTATAAACACAGTCTGGATAAGTTTGAATATTGGCAGCAGGTTACAGCATACATTTATTGGTTTTCATTACAGATTGGAATATCTTTAGCAATGTAAAGCCATGCATAATAATGATGTGGAATAAAGCTAATATAGGGTGAATTATGGGTAATTCCCAAATTTACTAACAGATTATTGTTACGCCTAGCGCTCCGGGTCCCCGCTCCTCCCCGGAGCGCTCACGGCGTCTTTCTCCCTGCAGCGCCCCGGTCAGTCCCGCTGACCGGGAGCGCCGCACTGTCATGGCCGTTGGGGATGCGATTCGCACAGCGGGACGCGCCCGCTCGCGAATCGCATCCCAGGTCACTTACCCGTCCCGGTCCCCTGCTGTCATGTGCTGGCGCGCGCGGCTCCGCTCTCTAGGGCGCGCGCGCGCCAGCTCTCTGAGATTTAAAGGGCCAGTGCACCAATGATTGGTGCCTGGCCCAATTAGCTTAATTGGTTCCCACCTGTTCCCTGGATATATCTAGTCTCCTCCCTTGCACTCCCTTGCCGGATCTTGTTGCCCTAGTGCCAGTGAAAGCGTTCCTTGTGTGTTCCTTGCCTGTGATTCCAGACCTTCTGCCGTTGCCCCTGACTACGATCCTTGCTGCCTGCCCCGACCTTCTGCTACGTCCGACCTTGCTTCTGTCTACTCCCTTGTACCGCGCCTATCTTCAGCAGCCAGAGAGGTTGAGCCGTTGCTAGGGGATACGACCTGGTCACTACCGCCGCAGCAAGACCATCCCGCTTTGCGGCGGGCTCTGGTGAAAACCAGTAGTGACTTAGAACCGATCCTCTAGCACGGTCCACGCCAATCCCTCTCTGGCACAGAGGATCCACCACCTGCCAGCCGGCATCGTGACAGTAGATCCGGCGCTGGATCCCGCTGAGGTGCCGCTGCCAAGTCTCGCTGACCTTACCACGGTGGTCGCTCAGCAATCGCAGCAGATTGCCCAACAAGGACAGCAGCTGTCGCAGTTGACCGCCACGTTACAGCAACTTCTGCCTCTGCTACAGCAGCAACCATCTCCTCCGCCAGCTCCTGCACCTCCTCCGCAGCGAGTGGCCGCTCCTAGCCTCCGCTTGTCCCTGCCGGACAAATTTGATGGGGACTCCAGACTCTGCCGTGGATTTTTGTCTCAGTGTTCCCTGCATATGGAGATGATGTCGGACTTGTTTCCTTCAGAACGGTCTAAGGTGGCGTTCGTAGTAAGCCTTCTCTCAGGAAAGGCCTTGTCTTGGGCCACACCGCTCTGGGACCGCAATGATCCTGCCACAGCCACAGTCCAGGCCTTCTTCACTGAACTCCGGAGTGTCTTCGAGGAGCCAGCCCGAGCTTCTTCTGCCGAGACTGCCCTGCTGAACCTGGTCCAGGGTAATTCTTCCGTTGGCGAGTATGCCGTACAATTCCGTACTCTTGCTTCAGAATTATCCTGGAATAACGAGGCTCTCTGCGCGACCTTTAAAAAAGGCCTATCCAGTCGCATCAAGGATGTGCTGGCCGCACGAGAGATTCCTGCCAATCTGCAAGAACTCATCCATCTAGCTACCCGCATTGACATGCGTTTTTCTGAGCGACACCAAGAGCTCCGCCAGGAAAAAGACTTAGATCTCTGGGCACCTCTCCCACAGTATCCGTTGCAATCTACGCCTGGGCCTCCCGCCGAGGAGGCCATGCAAGTGGATAAGTCTCGCCTGACCCAGGAAGAGAGGAATCGCCGCAGGGAAGAAAATCTCTGTCTTTACTGTGCCAGTACCGAGCATTTCTTGGTGGATTGCCCTATCCGTCCTCCACGCCTGGGAAACGCACGCACGCACCCAGCTCACGTGGGTGTGGCGTCTCTTGGTTCCAAGTCTGCTCCTCCACGTCTCACGGTACCCGTGCGGATTTCTGCTTCAGCCAGCTCTTCTCTCTCAGCCGTGGCCTGCCTGGACTCTGGAGCTTCTGGAAATTTTATTCGAGAGTCCCTAGTGAATAAATTCCGCATTCCGGTGACCCGTCTTGTCAAGCCACTCCACGTTTCCGCGGTCAACGGAGCCAAGTTGGATTGCACCATACGTTTCCGCACGGAGCCCCTTCTTATGAGCATCGGATCTCATCATGAGAGGATTGAACTTTTGGTCCTCCCCAATTGCACCTCGGAAATTCTCCTTGGACTTCCCTGGCTTCAACTTCATTCCCCTACCCTGGATTGGTCCACTGGGGAGATCAGGAGTTGGGGGTCCTCTTGTTCCAAGAACTGTCTAAAACCGGTTCCCAGTACTCCCTGCCGTGACCCTGTGGTTCCTTCTGTATCCGGTCCCCCTAAGGTCATTAAGGACTCTGCCTGCCACAGGAAATGCCCTTCCCCCCCTCCCAGTCCCGTCAGCCAAGCCTCTGTGCCACCCCATGGCCCCCGTCCTGGTGTCACACTGCCCCATGCCAGGCCTCGCCCTCTGCCCTCCCTCCCCATTCCCACTCCTGCTGTACTGCCTGCCGTTGAGGAAACCCTCCATTCTTTCCAGGTGTCCTCATCCCAGGGGAGGCAGTTACCGGGCAAAGAGAAGGGGAGACCTAAGGGGGGGGGGTACTGTTACGCCTAGCGCTCCGGGTCCCCGCTCCTCCCCGGAGCGCTCACGGCGTCTTTCTCCCTGCAGCGCCCCGGTCAGTCCCGCTGACCGGGAGCGCCGCACTGTCATGGCCGTTGGGGATGCGATTCGCACAGCGGGACGCGCCCGCTCGCGAATCGCATCCCAGGTCACTTACCCGTCCCGGTCCCCTGCTGTCATGTGCTGGCGCGCGCGGCTCCGCTCTCTAGGGCGCGCGCGCGCCAGCTCTCTGAGATTTAAAGGGCCAGTGCACCAATGATTGGTGCCTGGCCCAATTAGCTTAATTGGTTCCCACCTGTTCCCTGGATATATCTAGTCTCCTCCCTTGCACTCCCTTGCCGGATCTTGTTGCCCTAGTGCCAGTGAAAGCGTTCCTTGTGTGTTCCTTGCCTGTGATTCCAGACCTTCTGCCGTTGCCCCTGACTACGATCCTTGCTGCCTGCCCCGACCTTCTGCTACGTCCGACCTTGCTTCTGTCTACTCCCTTGTACCGCGCCTATCTTCAGCAGCCAGAGAGGTTGAGCCGTTGCTAGGGGATACGACCTGGTCACTACCGCCGCAGCAAGACCATCCCGCTTTGCGGCGGGCTCTGGTGAAAACCAGTAGTGACTTAGAACCGATCCTCTAGCACGGTCCACGCCAATCCCTCTCTGGCACAGAGGATCCACCACCTGCCAGCCGGCATCGTGACAATTATTTACTCACTTTTGCTACTAGTGGGAATATTTTACAGCTAAGCAAGGAAGCAACAGAGAAAGTAAACTACCCATGGATACCTTGCAGTCTGTTAATAGTAACTGATGTTCTATAGTTGATCAACAGCAAGGAATTTGCTTTACATGCATTTGCAATTATTCTACTACTAGTTGATCACTTTTAGATGGTTACAATATAATTACATTTCAGTGTTCATAATACACAAGACCTTAAGGATCTATGGTGACCTAAGTCAAGTGAAGAAGCTGATCTGCAGTGCCAGACACAGCCCCATGTGTATGGGGTCAAAGAGCTGTATTACTCAGTGCTACTCCCACCAGATATAATCGTCAAACTCATTTATTGAGCCTATTACATGGCTTGTATTGGCAGGCAAACACAAATTTTGCGCTGCATTTTTCTTGACCTATTTTTACGTAAATTATTGATGTTTAGGCTTAAAGTATGCCTAAAATTGCACACCCTTTAACTTTTTTTTTTGGTACCATTTTTGCTGAGTTTTTCTTTTATTCTGATATATGAAGTGATCAAAAATCCGCAATTCTGAATTTGGCATTTAAAAAAAAATGTTTACGCCATTCACGGTGCGGTTTCACTAACGTTATATTTTATTGGTTCGAACATTTCCACCATGACGATATCAAGTGTGTGTTTTTTTTTTAAATATGGGTGATTTAAATGTTTATTAGAGGCGGAGCTTCTTCTACAGCTTGCCTGAGGCTGAAGCCCTCTGGCCGCCATCTATATAATCGCCCTGGAGCATTATGTAACTTCATAGCAGTGAGTGTCGCTACACCCGACACCCGAAGAGCGCCACCGAAGAGGGCTCAACTCCCGCAGGCTCTCACATCACTGAAGGGGGTTGGGCCAGGGAAGAAATAATGATGAGGTAGGGGAGCTGGGCAAGCCGGTTCCCCGCTTCATTGCGCAGCAACGGGCAATTAGTAACAAGCATAACTCTGGAAATACATTACCTAAATATAGTAACCCCTCTTTTTACAGCTCTTCACTTTCACTAGAACTCAAAGCTGTCAGTTTATCTTTAATGTGGTGCAATAATATAGCATTGAACAGTGAATATAACAACAGACCACAGGGCAAAAACTAAACTCTTAGACAGCCCTGTATATGGAAAAAGAAAACAGTTATACAGGTAAAAAAAAAGAAAAATTTTAGGCATACTGATTTTTTTTTTTAAGTAATGCAATAATAGAAAAACTATATGCATTGGGAGGGCGTCCCAGTACTTAAGGATGGAGGGCGTGCCTGTACGCCCTCACTAAGCACACTTCAAACCCAGTGGGTCCCGATTGCTATCAGCAGCCAGGTAAAAGCATCCCAGCAGCTCAGCGAAGCTGATCGGGACCATCACGGGGAAACCCGATCAGCTGAAAGGACGGCAGGAGAGGCCTTACCTGCCTCCTTACTGTCCGATCGAATCACCCCCCCCCCCTTTTGCCATTTTTAAAATAAAATAAAAATAATCATATGTGGTCCTGCCGTGTGCGTAAGTGCCCAAACTATTAAGATATAAGATTAGTTAAACCGCACGGTCGAATGTGTACACGTAAAAAAATACCAAAGTCCAGAATTGTGCATTTTTTTGGTCACTTCATACACTATAAAAAATAAAAGCGATTAAAAAGTCCCATCAAAACTAAAATATAAAAATGACAAGTTATCACTATTCTACGGGTTGGTACCTCCATGAAAAAGTGACGTTTGTTCACTGCAGCAGGTGGCATCTTAGCGGCCTGACATTTTTACATATGACTCAGTGGTAGTGTGGTCACGACAGGGATGACTGGATAGCTGGGCTTTAAGTGGCACAGGCTCAGCCTTCAAACGGCCATTGTTTATGCTGAAGTTTGTTTGCGGCTGTGTGTCCTGGTACATCACCGGTGGTTTAAATCTCCCACTGCAACATGAAGTTACGGACGTGCGGCGCACAGTGGCTGCAGCTGTATTCGGCAGTTCCTGCTGCCGATGCTCTTCTTGCAGTGGATGTACGGCAGGCTGGTGGCTTAGAGGTAATGCAAAGTAAGTGTGTGAAGGCTGCAGGCTTCTGAGCTCCAGACACACAGAGAGCAAGCAGCCTGTGGTTAGGTATGTGTGAAGCAGCCTGCGAGTCAGCTCCAACCTGGCAGTAGTATGTTGGCTGTGAGAGGGAGCAACGTCTCGTCTGTATGGAGGAGCAGCATGCCAGACCCACATTTACTTGTAATCGGGCCTGATGGTGCAGATACATGTGACAATATCATGCTTTCTTTAATGCTGTGCTCACTGCCACAATCAATCTTTACCACCTGGAAGCATCCGCCCAAGCAGAAGAGAGTCAGACCTACAACCTCTCAGCTAAAAACAGATCGTCATCCTTCTAATATAAGGTACTACTGTGATTGCCTTTATGCCTTGACATAAATTACCGGCCACGTAACTAAGCATAGTCCATATCCAGGGCCTGGTGTGTAGCAAAATACTTTCTGCTAAGTTTCATTACATTGGGCAGTTACAACACCTTCTGTGACTGTTGACTTACATTACATATGTGCATTTACATGTGTCCTGTCACTGCTGACTTACGTAACATTGTGTTACTACAGTTGCATTTACATATGTCCTGTCACTGCTGATTTGCGTTACACATTGTGTCACTACAGGTGCAAATTTGTAATTTTGTTCAGTACAACCACGTTGGTGTGACATGAGATGTTGTAGATGTGGTTAAAATATAAAAAAGAATAAAGGAAAAGTATTTTATTATGCAGCTTGAAGCAGCATTCAGGACTTTTTACATTTTGCTAATTTTGTCTATAGGTGTGTTAGATGGTTAGGTAGTAGGGGTTGTAAGTCACCTTTCTGACTATAAACTGTTGTTTTTTTGGTTGTTTCACTGGGTTATACTGTGTCATATGTCACTATAACATGTCACTTAGGATGTTGGTTAGTAGTCAATATAGGGCTTGTATACCAGTAGTACCTGACACGCTTTAGGTATGATGTGAATTTTTCCGTTATTGTTACTGATACGTCTACAGAACAATAATATTTTGACACATAGGTGGTAGCATACCCTCGGTACCTGACATGTCTTCAGGTGGGATGCCACTTTCAGTTAATGTTACTGACATGTCTTCAGAGCAATAAAATCCTGACACATAGGTGGCTGCGTACCCACGGTACCTGACACGTCTTCAGGTGGAATGCAACTTTCAGTTATTGTTACTGACACCTTTTCAGAGCAATAAAATCTTGACACATAGGTGGTTGCATTCCCACGGTATGCAACCCGGTGGCTGCAGTCCCACGTCTTCAGGGGAACGCACCATTTGTATATATTGTTACTGATACGTCTTTAGATCAATAACATCTTGACATGTAGGTAATAATTTTTACATAGTACCTGATGCACAGACAGGTGAGTTTTATATTTAAAGAAGTTTTTAATAACTTATATTTCTGTGCATATGATCACTGTCGCAAATGGTAGTTTCCTTAGTTCCTGATTAATCACTGTGGCAAATGGTAGTTTCCTTAGTTCCTGATTTATACACTGCTCAAAAAAATAAAGGGAACACTAAGATAACACATCCTAGATCTGAATGAATGAACTAATCGTATGAAATACTTTTGTTTTTATATAGTTGAATGTGCTGACAACAAAATCACACAACAATTAACAATGGAAATCAAATTTATCAACCCTTGGAGGTCTGGATATGGAGTCACACTCAAAATCAAAGTGGAAAACCCCACTACAGGCTGATCCAACTTTGATGTAATGTCCTTAACCCCTTCAGGACGGAGCCCATTTTGGCCTTAAGGACCGGAGCGTTTTTTGCACATCTGACCACTGTCACTTTAAACATTAATAACTCTGGAATGCTTTTAGTTATCATTCTGATTCCGAGATTGTTTTTTCGTGACATATTCTACTTTAACATAGTGGTAAATTTTTGTCGATACTTGCATCCTTTCTTGGTGAAAAATCCGTAAATTTGATGAAAAATTTGTTCACATATACAATATGTCTACTTTATGTTTGCATCATAAAATTGACGTGTTTTTACTTTTGGAAGACACCAGAGGGCTTCAACGGTCAGCAGCAATTTTCCGATTTTTCACAAAATTTTCAAACTCAGTATTTTATCAAGGACCAGTTCAGGTTTGAAGTGGATTTGAAGGGTCTTCATATTAGAAATACCCCATAAATGACCCCATTATAAAAACTACACCCCCCAAAGTATTCAAAATGACATTCAGTCAGCGTTTTAACCCTTTAGGTGTTTCACACGAATAGTAGCAAAGTGAAGGAGAAAATTCACAATCTTCATTTTTTACACTCACATGTTCTTGTAGACCCAATTTTAGAATTTTTACAAGGGGTAAAAGGACAAAATTTTTACTTGTATTTGTAGCCCAATTTCTCTCGAGTAAGCACATACCTCATATGTCTATGTAAAGTGTTCGGCGGGCGCAGTAGAGGGCTCAGAAGGGAAGGAGCGACAAGGGGATTTTGGAGAGTACGTTTTTCTGAAATGGTTTTTGGGGGGCATGTTACCTTTAGGAAGCCCTTATGGTGCCAGAACAGCAAAAAAAAAACCACATGGCATACCATTTTGGAAACTAGACCTCTCGGGGAATGTAACATGGGATAAAGTGAACCTTAATACCCCACAGGTGTTTCACGACTTTTGCAAATGTAAAAAAAAAAAAAAAAATTTTACCTAAAATGCTTGTTTTCCCAAAAAATTTTTATTTTTAAAAAGGGTAATAGCAGAAAATACCCCTAAAAATTTGAAGCCCAATTTCTCCCGATTCAGAAAACACCCCATATGGGGGTGAAAAGTGCTCTGCTGGCGCACTACAGGTCTCAGAAGAGAAGGAGTCACATTTGGCTTTTTGAACGCAAATTTTGCTCTGGGGGCATGCCGCATTTAGGAAGCCCCTATGGTGCCAGGATAGCAAAAAAAAAACCACATGGCATACCATTTTGGAAACTAGACCCCTCGGGGAACGTAGCAAGGGGTTAAGTGAACCTTTATACCACACAGGTGTTTCACGACTTTTGCATATGTAAAAAAATTTTTTTTTTTTTACCTAAAATGCTTGTTTTCCCAAAAATTTTACATTTTTAAAAAGGGTAAAAGCAGAAAATACCCCCCAAAATTTGTAACACAAATTCTCCCGAGTACGGCGATACCCCATATGTGACCCTAAACTGTTGCCTTGAAATACGACAGGGCTCCAAAGTGAGAGCGCCATGCGCATTTGAGGCCTAAATTAGGGATTGCATAGGGGTGGACATAGGGGTATTCTACGCCAGTGATTCCCAAACAGGGTGCCTCCAGCTGTTGCAAAACTCCCAGCATGCCTGGACAGTCAACGGCTGTCCGACAATACTGGGAGTTGTTTTGCAACAGCTGGAGGCTCCGTTCTGGAAACAGTGGCGTACCAGACGTTTTTCATTTTTATTGGGGAGGGGAGGGGGGCTGTGTAGGGGTATGTGTATATGTAGTGTTTTTTACTTTTTATTTTATTTTTTGTGTTAGTGTAGTGTAGTGTTTTTAGGGTACAGTCGCACGGGCGGGGGGTTCACAGTAGTTTCTCGCTGGCAATTTGAGCTGCAGCAGAAAGTTTGCGGCTGCTCAAATTTGCAGTCAGATACTTACTGTAATCCTCCGCCCATGTGAGTGTACCCTGTAAGTTCACTTTGGGGGGGGGGGGGGGGGGGGGGGGGACGGACATCCAGCTGTTGCATAACTACAACTCCCAGCATGCCCGTTGGCTGTCGGTGACTGCTGAGAGTTGCAGTTTTGCAACAACTGTAGGCACACTGGTTATGTATCACTGAGTTTGTGACCTTTCTCAGTGTTTCACAACCAGTGTGCCTCCAGCTGTTGCAAAACTACAACTCCCAGCATGTACGGTGCATGGTGTACGGTGACTGCTGAGAGTTGTAGTTTGCAACAGCTGGAGGCACACCGGTCGTGAAACACTGAGTTAGGTAAAAAAAAACTCTGAGTTTCACAACCAGTGTGCCTTCAGCTGTTGCAAAACTACAACTCTCAGCAGTCACCGACAGCCAACGGGCATGCTGGGAGTTGTAGTTATGCAACCAGCAGATGCACCACTACAACTCCCAGCATGCACTTTAGCTGTTTGTGCAAGCTGGGAGTTGTAGTTAGACAACAGCTGAAGGTACACTTTTCCATAGAAAGAATGTGCCTCCAGCTGTTGCAAAACCATAAGTCCCAGCATGCCCATAAGGGAATGCTGGGAGTTGTGGTGGTCTGCCTCCTGCTGTTGCATAACTACAGCTCCCAGCATGCCCTTTTTGCATGCTGGGAGCTGTTGCTAAGCAACAGCAGGAGGCTGTCACTCACCTCCAACGATCCAGACGCTGCAGGTCAGTCCCTCGTTGTCACCGCCGCCGCAGCTGCTCCTGGGGCCCCGATCCCAACAGGGGCGCCGGGGATCGGGGTCCCCAGCACCGGGGGTCGTCTTCCCGCACCCGCTCACGTCCTCCAGAAGAGGGGCGGAGCGGGTGCGGGAGTGACACCCGCAGCAGGCGCCCTGATTGGTCGGCCGGTAATCCGGCCGACGAATCAGGGCGATCGTGAGGTGGCACCAGTGCCACCTCACCCCTGCAGGCTCTGGCTGTTCGGGGCCGTCAGAGACGGCCCCGAACAGCCAGTAATTCCGGGTCACCGGAGACCCGATTGACCCGGAATCGCCGCAGATCGCTGGACTGAATTGTCCAGCGATCTGCGGCGATCGCCGACATGGGGGGGCATAATGACCCCCCTGGGCGATATGCCGGGATGCCTGCTGAACGATTTCAGCAGGCATCCGGCTCCGGTCCCCAACCGGGTAGCGGTGGGGGCCGGAATTCCCACGGGCGTATGGATACGCCCTCGGTCCTTAAGGACTCGGGATTCAGGGCGTATCCATACGCCCTATGTCCTGAAGAGGTTAAAACAAGTCAAAATGAGGCTCAGTAGTGTATGTGGCCTCCATGTGCCCGTATGACCTCCCCATAATGCCTGGGCATGCTCCTGATGAAGTGGCAGATGGTCTCCTGAGGGATGTCCTCCCAGACCTGGACTAAAGCATCCACCTACTCCTGGACAGTCTGTGGTGCAATATGGCGTTGGTGGATGGAGCGAGACATGATGTCCCTGATGTGCTCAATCAGATTAAGGTTTGGGGAAAGGGCAGGCGAGCCCATAGCATCAATGCCTTCCTCTTGCAGGAACTGCTGACACACACCAGCCACATGAGGTTTAGCATTGTCTTGCATTAGGAGGAACCCAGGGCCAACTGCACTAGCATATGGTCTCAGAAGGGGTCTGAGGATCTCATCTCGGTACCTAATGGCAGTCAGGCTACCGCTGGCAAGCACATAGAGGGCTGTGTGGCCCCCCAAAGAAATGCCACCCCACACCATTACTGACTCACCACCAAACCGGTCATGCTGGAGGATGTTGCAAGCAGCAGAACGTTCTCCACGGCATCTCCAAACTCTGTCACGTCTGTTACATGTGCTCAGTGTGAACATGCTTTCATCTGTGAAGAGCACAGGGTGCCAGTGGTGAATTTGCCAATCTTAGTGTTCTCTGGCAAATGCCAAACGTCCTGCACGGTGTTGAGCTGTAAGCACAACCCCCACCCGTGGACGTCGGGCCCTCATACCACCCTCATGGAGTCTGTTTCTGAGACTTCGTTTGAGTGGACACATTCACATTTGTGGCCTGCTGGAGGTCATTTTTCAGGGCTCTGCCAGTGCTCCTCCTTGCGCAAAGGCAGATAGTGGTCCTGCTGCTGGGTTGTTGCCCTCCTACGGCCTCCTCCACGTCTCCTCATTTACTGGCCTGTCTCCTGGTAGCGCCTCCATGCTCTGGACACTACGCTGACAGACACAGCAAACCTTCTTGCCACAGCTCGCATTGATGTGCCATCCTGGATGTGTTGCACTACCTGAGCCACTTGTGTGGGTTGTAGACCCTGTCTCATGCTACCACTAGAGTGAAAGCACCGCCAGCATTCAAAAGTAACCAAAACATCAGCCAGGAAGCATAGGAACTGAGAAGTGGTCTGTTGTCACCACCTGCAGAACCACTCCTTTATTCGGGTTGTCTTGCTAATTGCCTATTGTTTCCACCTGTTGTCTGTTCAATTTACACAACAGCATGTGAAATTGATTGTCAATCAGTGTTGCTTCCTGAGTGGACAGTGTGATTTCACAGAAGTGTGATTGACTTGGAGTTACATTGTGTTGTTTAGGTGTTCCCTTAATTTTTTTGAGCAGTGTAGTTTGTTTCCTTCCTTTAGCAGGTTGCATAGTATCTTGTCTTAAGATCATGCACTTGCAGGGTGACATTTAGGATTCTTTTGGGCACGCAGCTATACACTTAGTCATATTCATTCTCAAGGACTATAGGTGTTTGAGAATGACATTTTTGATTGTTATTTATTATTTATTTTATTTTATTTATTTATATAGCGCCTACAAATTCCGCAGCGCAGATTTTTATTTAAAGGGGTACTCCGCTGGAAAACATTTTCTTTTTAATCAACTGGTGCCAGTAAGTTAACCCCTTAAGGACTCAGCCCATTTTGGCCTTAAGGACTCAGACAATTTAATTTTTACGTTTTCATTTTTTCCTCCTCGCCTTCTAAAAATCATAACTCTTTTATATTTTCATCCACAGACTAGTATGAGGGCTTGTTTTTTGCGCGACCAGTTGTCCTTTGTAATGACATAACTCATTATATCATAAAATGTATGGCGCAACCAAAAAACACTATTTTTGTGGGGAAATTAAAACGAAAAACGCAATTTTGCTAATTTTGGAAGGTTTCTTTTTCACGCCATACAATTTATGGTAAAAATTACGTGTGTTCTTTATTCTGAGGGTCAATACGATTAAAATGATACCCATTATTACGTACTTTTATATTATTGTTGCGCTTAAAAAAAATCACAAACTTTTTAACCAAATTAGTACGTTTATAATCCCTTTATTTTGATGACCCCTAACTTTTTTATTTTTCCGTATAAGCGGCGGTATGGGGGCTCATTTTTTGCGCCATGATCTGTACTTTTTTTTGATACCACATTTGCATATAAAAAACTTTTAATACATTTTTTATAATTTTTTTTTAAATAAAATGTATTAAAAAAGTAGTAATTTTGGATTTTTTTTTTCGTTCACGCCGTTAACCGTACGGGATCATTAACATTTTATTTTAATAGTTCGGACATTTACGCACGCGGCGATACCAAATATGTCTAAAAAAAAAAATTTTTACGCTTTTTGGGGGTAAAATAGAAAAAAACGGACGTTTTACTTTTTTATTGGGGGAGGGGATTTTTCACTTTTTTTTTACTTTTACTTTTACATTTTTTTTTTTTTTTTTTACACTTGAATAGTCCCCATCGGGGACTATTCATAGCAATACCATGATTGCTAATACTGATCTGTTCTATGTATAGGACATAGAACAGATCAGTATTATCGGTCATCTTCTGCTCTGGTCTGCTCGATCACAGACCAGAGCAGGAGACGCCGGGAGCCGCACGGAGGAAGGAGAGGGGACCTCCCTGCGGCGTTATGAATGATCGGATGCCCGCAGCAGCGCTGCGGGCGATCCGATCATTCATTCAAATCGCGCACTGCCGCAGATGCCGGGATATGTATTGAACCCGGCACCTGAGGGGTTAATGGCGGACGCCCGCGAGATCGCGGGCGTCGGCCATTGCCGGCGGGTCCCTGGCTGCAATCAGCAGCCGGGATCAGCCGCGCATGACACGGGCATCGCTCCGATGCTTGCGGTTATGCTTAGGACGTAAATGTACGTCCTGGTGCGTTAAGTACCACCGCACAAGGACGTACATTTACGTCCTGCGTCCTTAAGGGGTTAAACAGATTTGTAAATTACTTCTATTAAAAAATCTTAATTCTTTTAGTACTAGTAAGCTTCTGTATGCTCCAAATGAAATTCTTTTCTTTTTTAATTTCCTTTCTGTCTGACCACACTGCTCTCTGCTGACTCCTCTGTCCATTTTAACAACTGTCCAGAGTAGGAGAAAATCTCCATAGCAAACCTATCGTGCTCTAGACAGTTCCTGAGATGGACAGAGGTGTCAGCAGAGAGCAGTGTGGTCAGACAGAAAATAAATTCAAAAAGAAAAGAACTTCCTGTGGAGCATGCAGAAGCATATAAGTACTAGAAGGGTTAAGATTTTTAATAGAAGTAAATTACAAATCTGTTTAACTTTCTGTCATCGGTTGATTAAAAAAAAATGTTTTCCAGTGGAGTACCCCTTTAATGAAAGTTGTCTACAGGTACATCAGATGGGTAGTTAACAGATGCGGTAATTCACCTCACTGGTTATGATTCTTTTATGTCACTCGGTTATATTAAATCATATATCACTGATATCATGTCACTTAAAAGGATGGTTATAGAAGTTGTCCATTGTGGACATACGGCAAGACTGCACATTATAATAATTTTAAAAAAAAAGCATTTTTAGGTTGGTTGCTAGAAATTTTGACATCTCCATCGTACCTAACGCGTCTTCAGGAGGGATGCAACTTTCACTGTTATCATAACTGACACATCTTTAGAGCGATAACATCTCGAAACATAGGTGGTTGTATTCCCATGGTACATGACACGTCTTTAGAGCAATAATATCTTGACACATAGGTGGTTGTATCCCCACGGTACCTGACAAATCTTCAGGTGGGATGCGACTTCCACAATTATTGTTACTGACACGTCTTTAGAGCAATAAAATCTTGAAACATAGGTGGTTGTATACCCATGGTACCAGACATGTCTTCAGGTTAGGGGTTGTGATTGTGAGGTGAAACCCATATTGTTACTTCAGCAAAGATACCATGCACACGTTTATTATACCATACATCTTGCATAAGTTACTATTATGCATTTCATGTCTACGTTCACTTTAGTAGGTAGGACATGCATGTGTGTGCTACTGTATCTTTACTATGACACACAGAGAAGACAGCATTTATACAGATCAAAGTACAACTTTATTGTTACATAAATCCCAAAATGACAAACATTTAAAATGAAAGGAAAAAACTCACTGCTGGGTGACCAAAGACAGAGAGTAAGGAGATACCAAGTTAGAACAGACTAAAGGTGAGGGCTCACAATACCAACCAGGGTAACAGAAGTAATATAGGAAAGAAAATATAAAATTTTAGCTCGAGATAAAATACTAGGAGCCATTGCTGGTCATGATATATCCATGTAACATAACCTGTGGTAATCACAGAGTAAAGTGCAAAAAATAAATTTTATTACCCAGTGGCAGAGAAGTAACCTGGTGAGCCATCCCCACCCAATGTTTCGTACAAGATAGCTTATTCCTGGGCTTGATCAAGCTATGAACAACCCTCCTATTTATGTAACCCATGTACCAATGAATAACCGATAACATGAACAGCTGACACGACATCATTACTTAGTATAGGTAAGGTGACCATGCGTAATGCGGAGAAGATCCGGTCGGCAGCACTAAACAACACTTAACGAAGGGAAAAAAAGAGCTGCCTCGTTTGGCCTGAAAGAATGGACCGCCCTCCTAACAAATTGTAAGGAGAATCATCACAAGGGGGAGGATACAGCTATCATAACTTAGCTGAGCCTCAGACTGCAGCCAGGAGCAAAGCAGCAACAGGGAGCAAGATTGCAATGTGTCGCGTAGTTTCCTGATCACAGGCATCACACTGAATATGGCATCAGGCCGAGCAGAGTTGCCACCGCAGCAGCGTCCCAGTTATACTGAAACACCAATGTAGCCCAGCACCAATACAAACCTATATAAAAACGACAATAAGCAATCAACAGGTAAGTAAACAAATAGCAAAATGGACATGAAATAGATATCATGGGAATAAGTGAAGAAGCACTGTGTCTGTGTGTGTATATATATATATATATATATATATATATATATATATATATATATATATATACAGTCATGGCTGTAAATGTTGGCAACCCTGACATTTTTCTAGAATATTATGTATCTCTCACAGAAAAGGATTGTACTAACACATGTTTTGCTATAAACATGTTTATTCCCTTTGTGTGTATTGGAACTAAACCAAAAAAGGGTGGAAAAAAAGCAAATTGGACATAATGTCACACCAAACTCCAAATATGTGCTGGACAAAATTGTAAAAGTATTGTCACGCTTTCAAAATTGTGGCTAAATAAGATTGTTTCAAGCATGTGATGCTCCTTTAAACTGGGCCAAGTAACAGGTGTGGGCAACATAAAAATAACAACTGAAAGCAGATAAAAAGGAGAGACCACTTAGTCTTTGCATTGTGTGTCTGTGTGTGTGCCACACTAAGCATGGACAACAGAAAGAGGAGAATAGAACTGTCTGAGGACTTGAGAAACAAAATTGTGGAAAAATATTAACAATCTCAAGGTTACAAGTCCATCTCCAGAGATCTAGATTTGCCTTTGTCCACAGTGCGCAACATTTTCAAGAAGTTTGCAACCCATGGCACTGTAGCTAATCTGCCAAAGCATGGACGGAAGAGAAAAATTTATGAAAGGTGTCAACGCAGGATAGTCTGGATGGTGGGTAAGCAGCCCAAAACAAGTTCCACAGATATTCAAGCTGTCCTGTCAGCGAGAACTATCTGTCGAAATTTTAATGAAATGAAACGCTATGGCAGGAGACCCAGGAGGATCTCACTGCTGACAGAGACATTAAAAAAGCAAGACTATATTTTGCCAAAAAGAACTTGAGTAAGCCAAAATCCTTCTGGGAAAATGTCTTGAGGACAGAAAAGACCAAGATAGAGCTTTTTGGTAAAGCACATCATTCTACTGTTTACCGAAAATGGAATGAGACCTACAAAGAACACAGTACCTACAGTGAAAGATGATGGAGGTTCAATGATGTTTTGGGGTTGTTTCGCTGCCTCTGGCACTGGGTGCCTTGAATATGTGCAAGGCATCATGAAATCTGAGGATTACCAACGGATTTTGGGTTGCACTGTACAGCCCAGTGTAGAAAATGGGTTTGCGTCTGAGATCTTGGGTCTTCCAGCAGGACAATGACCCCAAACATATGTCAAAAAACACCCAGAAATGGATGGCAACAAAGCGCTGGAAAGTTCTGAAGTGTCCAGCAATGAGTCCAGATCTAAATCCTATTGAACACCTGTGGGAAGATCTTAAAATTGCTGAAAGGTATCAACGCAGGATAGTCTGGATGGTGGATAAACAGCCCCAAACAACTTCCAAAGTTATTCAAGCTGTCCTGCAGACTCAGGGAGCATCAGTGTAAGCGTGAACTATCCATCGAAATTTAAATGAAATCAAACACTATGGCAGGAGACCCAGGAGCACCCCACAGCTGACACAGACATAAAAGAGCAAGACTACATTTTGCCAAAATGAACTTAAGTAAGCCAAAATCCTTCTGGGAAAAAATCTTGCTGACAGATGAGACCAAGATAGAGTTTTTTTTAAAGCACATAATTCTACTGTTTACCGATAACAGAATGGGGCCTACAAAGAAAGGAACACAGTACCTACAGTGAAATATGGTGGAGGTTCAATGATGTTTTGGGGTTGTTTTGCTGCCTTGAATGTGTGAAAGGCATCATGAAATCTGAGGATTACTAATGGATTTTGGGTCGCACTGTACAGCCCAGTGTCAGAAAGCTGGGTTTGCGTCCGAGACCTTGGGTCTTCCAGCAGGACAATGACCACAAACATACATCAAAAAGCACCCAGAAATGGATGGCAACAAAGCACTGGAGAGTGCTGAAGTGGCCAGCAAAGAGTCCAGATCTAAATCCCATTGAACACCTGTGGACAGATCTTGCTGTTGGGAAAAGGCGCCCTTCTAATAAGAGAGACCTGCAGCAGTTTGCAAAGGAAGAGTGGTCCAACATTCCGGCTGAAAGGTGTAAGAAGCCTATTGATGGTTATAGGAAGAAACTGATTTCAGCTATTTTTTCCAAAGGGTGTGCAACCAAATATTAAGTTTTATTTTTTTTTCTCTCTCTCTCTTTCCTTCTTCTCTCTTTTCTTTTTTCTCTTAGGCAAATATATCTATGCTTAAACTATTAGCCTGGAACGTACGAGGTATGTCGGATAGAATTAAAAAGTGTACAATCTTCGATTATATTCGGAGGTGCCTTCCTGCGATCATATGTTTAGTTGAGACCCATAGGTCAAGAGATGAGCAGATACTTCCAAGGAAGTGGGCCAAAGAAGAATACCACTCCAGATTCTCTTCCTACTCCGTGGGAGTGTCAGTATATGTTCACAGGAGGGCACCATTTGAGACTAAGAATGCAAAAGTAGATAAGTATGGTCGATATGTATTTCTTTATGGAATATGGGAAGATAGGGCAGTCATCTTGGCTTTTGTTTATATTCCTCCACCTTTTAGAGTGGATTTTCTGAGGGACCTTGTGAGCTATAGCGAAAGTAAGACACATTCGGCATTATGGATAGTTGGAGATTTGAACAATGTAATGGACCCTAGTATGGACAGATGCAAATTAGGTAGGAATGTAGGGGGGAACGAAACAGCATTGGCGAGGTACTGTGGAGAGATGAATTGGGTAGATGGGTGGCGGAAACTAAACCCAGGAGTAAGACAATACTCATGTTTTAGTACCTCATATAACACCGCTTCCCGAATTGACTTGTGCCTGTGTGATAAGAATGCAATGACCTGGACCAGCAGGGTGCAGTATAAAGCTAAAACCCTATCGGACCATTGCCCAGTGGTGGTGGAAATTGGAGGCAAGGTAATGGGTGGGAAAAGGTTGGGCTTTTGGCTCAACCCCCACTGGATTGAATTAGTGGGCGATCAGGACTGGTTTAGACAGGAAATAGAGGCATTCTGGGAGATTAATCATAAGTCCGCAAATCCTCAGGTGGTATGGGATACTATGAAGGCATATTTGAGGGGCCTATATATAGGGCGAATCAATAAAAAAAAAAAGGAATTCTCACAGGAAGAAACAGTACTGAATAGTAAAGTGGCAACATTAGAAGCAGGGATAGAAGAGGATAGTGGGGGGGAACAGCTGTTAGAACTAAAGGCAGCTCAAGAGGAATATAAAGAATATCTACTTAAAAAGGCACAAAATAAACTATTCTTCAGTGGGCAATTTAACTTCTTTGAGAAAGGGAAACCAAATAAGACACTGTCAAGATTACTTAAAAATCAAGGCAATGAATGTGGTATTATGGCTCTGAGGAGGGAGGATGGTAGCAGAACCACAGATAGAGAAGAAATAGCCCAAATGGTTGGCTCTTTTTTCTCCAATCTCTATATGAGCAGCGATATTAATAGGGTGGAGGTAGCGGAATTCCTGAGGGGAATTAATATTCCAAGCTTGACAGAGGATGTCAGGGACTCCCTGGATGACCCAATTTCCCTCCAGGAATTGGAGGAGGCATTGGCATCAATCCAAGGGAATACATCCCCCGGGTCTGACGGCATTCCCTTCCAGATATATAGGATATATTCAACTCTGCTACTTCCAAAACTGCTGGGTATCATTAATGAATCCTGGAGGGGGGGGGGGGGGGGTTCTCCATAAATCTATGTGTGAGGCTAATATTAGACTCATTAGGAAAAAAGATAAGGATCCCTTGGATTTGGGCTCATATCGTCCTATCTCCTTGCTTAATACAGATATAAAGATAATAGCGAAAACACTGGCAAAGAGGTTGGAAAAAGTAGTGGAGGTAGTGGTGGGCGGTGACCAGGGAGGGTTTAGGTCAGGAAGAACGGTTCATGACAATATCCATCAGGAGTATGAAGCAATCCAGAGTGGATCCCGAGGCCCCTGCTCCATTCTGTCATTAGATGCTACTAAAGCTTTTGACAAGGTGGAGTGGGGATACCTCTGGGAAGTTTTGAAGAGGGTTGGGATGGGCCCGAGGTTTTTGAGTTATATTCAGCTACTATACACTAACCCCGAGGCGAGTGTGGTGGTGGATGGAACTCCCTCCTACCCATTCAAACTAAGTAGAGGAACAAGGCAGGGCTGCCCCCTCTCACCCTTTTTATTTTTAATTTATATTGAACCCTTAGCGGCTTGGATAAGAGATAATGATGTTTATGAGGGATTTGGAGTAAACGGAGAGAAGAGTAAGATCTTGTTATTTGCAGATGATATCCTCCTTTTTGTAACTAACCCACAAGAAAAAATACATCGTATCATTAAGATGTTCGAGGCATTTGCCCCTCTATCTGGGTTGGAGATAAATTGGAGTAAATCTACTATGCTCCCCCTGGATGAAGATATGGGGGAGACGGTGGGAAGACTATCCATGTTAAAAAAAAATGAATGTTTCCTGTATCTGGGAGTAAAAATAGCAGCCACGAATAATAGGTTTGAGATTAACAATATACGGCCCCTTTTGAATAGTTTAGCGAAGAGAGTAGAAATATGGATTAAAATGCCCTTCTCTATGTCAGAAAGGATGGCGATAATAAAAATGGTGGTCCTCCCACAGATCCTTTTTTTTCTTGCTGCCTCGCCAGTGTGGATCGGCAAATGCTGGTTCCGGAAGATAGAAGTGATACTGGGTAGATTGCTATGGGGAAGAAAAAGGGTTCGTTTGAAGTACAGATATTTTATGGCCCCTGGAGATAGGGGGGGGATTGGATATGCCCAATTTTTTTGTTTATTACATGGCCGCGCAGTTGGTACGAATTGTGAATTGGAGAAATTCTAGATATCTGGAGAAGACTGTAGTAGATAAGGAGAAAGTGAACATATATGAGGTGTTGGAATTAGATGATTATGAGGAGAGTGGGTCAAACAACACAAGTTTATGGTATAAATATAGGAAAGTATGGGAAAGATTAAAGGGAGAATTACATGTAGGAAATAGTTTTGGGTTCACACCCCTATGGGGTAACAATAAATTTAAAGAATTGGTGAATTGTGAGTCAACTTTCTGGGATAGTAAGGGTCTAAAACGACTGGAACAACTATTTGATAAAGGACAACTCTTTTCATTTGAGTACATAAAAAGGGGGTATGATATTAGTGATAACGATTGGCTGTACTATTGGCAAGTTAGTCATGCAGTCCATAACACGATAGATAAGGAGATATATGTAGCACAGAAACACAATTTCATAGAAGCACTAACTCAAATAGAGCACTTTAAAAAAAAAAGGAATTTCAATTTTGTATAAGAAATTAAATAAGATTATTGGAGTAAGGGGGATCGACAGAATTAAAGACAAATGGTCCGGAATAGTGGGTACTGTGTCTGAGGAAGACTGGGACATTATGGCCCAAAATATAAGTAAGGTTTCTCGTAATATGGAACATAAAATTACACAATTTAAGATATTACACAGGACCCACTATTCCGCGCTTCATTTACATAGGATAGGGGTGAGAATCACTTCACAGTGTGTCAAATGTGGTTTGGAAGAGGCGGACTATCTACATAGTTTTTGGTCGTGTGAGAAGATATCTGTTTTCTGGGAATCTGTAATAAAAGAGGTAGAAAGTATAATCCCTGTGAAGGTACCTCGTACGATAGAGTTTATACTGTTGGGAGCTATTGGTAAGATGTGCAAATTTGAGTGCCTACTACATCGGATTTTGTTCTTCGCCAGACTGATTATATTAAGGAATTGGATATCCCCTAAAGAACTGCAAATAGAGGAATGGAACGAAGGTCTGAAAACCATGAAAAATAAGGAGTTTAGATGGATGAGGAGTAGGGGTGGGCAACGAGAATGTGGGAAAATTTGGAATGTATGGTAGATTTAAAAGCTCTTTTTTTTTTTTGTATTTTTTTTTTTTTACTCTTTGCTCTTCTCGGTGCCAGTGGGTTGGGGGGATGTTGATTAGACATACTCTTGGATGTAAACAAGTATCGATTTGGCTTCTATGGCTTTTGCTTTTCTTCCGATTGGTGATGTTGTTTTATCGGATTTGTACAATGTATCTTTTGTAATTGTTTAATATTAAAATAAAAAAAGGAAAAAAAAAAAGGAAAAAAAAAATATTAAGTTAAGGGTGCCAATAATTTTGTCCCACCCATTTTTGGAGTCTGGTGTGACATTATGTCAATTTGCTTTTTTCCCTTCCTTTTTTTGGTTTAGTTCCAATACACACAAAGGGAATAAACATGTGTATAGCAAAATGTGTTACTACAATTCTTTTCTGTGAGAAATACTTCATTTTCTTGAAAAATTTCAGGGGTGCCAACATTTATGGCCATGACTGTAGCTATACTTAATTGAAAACAATTTGAATGTCAATGAATGAATGTGAAGAATCATATAAGGCATTGCTGGAGTGGCCAGTTCAAGCAACGAACACAGAACGACCACTCAACCAAATAAAAGGGGAATAAAAAAAAGTGCAAAGCGAAAACAGTGACCACGCGGTGAAGTGAAATGGTGAAGATGATATACATTACCATGAACAAACCAAATATCCAAGGAAGTATACATACGAAGATGATAAAAGAACCACACCATGGCCTTAAAATCTAGTGTTCAGTGCGAATATTCACAATTCGAATATTTGTTGTGAATTTCGCGTATTCGCGAATATGGCGAACATAGCACTATATATTTGCAATTACAAATATTCATAATTTTTTTTTTCCCACAGAACACATCACAGTGATCTCATCCCTCCCTGCTTCCAGCTTGTGGTCTAAAGAAGGCTCCTATACTACAGGGTGGGCCATTTATATGGATACACCTTAATAAAATGGGAATGGTTGGTGATATTTACTTCCTGTTTGTGGCACACTAGTATATGTGAGGGGGGAAACTTTTCAAGATGGGTGGCGACCATGGCGGCCATTTTGAAGTCGGACATTTTGAATCCAACTTTTGTTTTTTCAATAGGAAGAGGGTCATGTGACACATCAAACTTATTGGGAATTTCACAAGAAAATCACTGGTGTGCTTGGCCAATTGTCTAGGCTGTGAAGATACGAGATGTGCAGCACCTGAAACTATGGATACTGGGAGCCTGTGCTAGCATTTCTCCTGCGGTGTTGCTATCAGTGTGTGAAGAGTGGGAGAAGAGGGTTGCATTGACAATCCAACACAATGGGCAGCACATTGAACACATTTTAGAAGTGGTCAGAAACTTGTAAATAATTAATGAAAGAATAAAGTTACGTTAAAACCAAGCACATCCTTGTTTTTCTTGTGAAATTCCCAATAAGTTTGGTGTGTCACATGACCCTCTTTCTATTGAAAAAACAAAAGTTGGCTTCAAAATGACCAACTTCAAAATGGCCGCCATGGTCACCACCCATCTTGAAAAGTTTCCCCCCTCACATATACTAATGTGCCACAAACAGGAAGTTAATATCACCAACCATTCCCATTTTATTAAGGTGTATCCATATAAATGGCAAACCCTGTATTTACTGTATTAGACTGGAGAGCAAATTTGCGCAAATATGAGAATATGCGAACACCCTCATTCGCGAATATTGTCACTAAAGAATATTAGGAGATAGATAGATGAATAGATGGATAGGTAGATAGATAATATAGATAGATAATATAATAGGTAGATAGTTATCTGCAAGCGCACACGCGCATATGCCCATGCGAAAATAACTGCAAATATATCGAATATTTGAATTTCGCGAATATAGGACGAATATTCATCCATATATTCGCAAAATATCGCAAATTCGAATATGGCATATGTTGCTCCTTACTACCTAAATCATATAATTATCATAATAATGTAGACCAATATATAAATACAGGAAGAAAAATGTAATTAATACATGATGAAAAAGAGGGACTAATCTTTACTATGCACATGGTTTGCTGTGGCACATTTACTAGGCAGACTTCACTACAGCATACTTACTATGCATGAATTCATCATAGCATATAGGTATGTTGTTCTTAGGCTCTTGTTATAGCTTTACAGTCACGCCTTTCATTCATATATATTTAGGTCTGTTACCTTTTATTAGGCTGCCACAATAGCAATAGCATTTGTTTCTTATGTATGTTGCTGTCTTTCATTTACTCAGGTCTGTTAGGTTTTAGTCTATCATGATAGCATTGCTGCTTGTCCCACGTTTTCAGGTGCACCAAATTTTTAAGCTTCATGATAGCAGAATTTGTTTCTTTTCCATGTAATTAGGTTGGTTTGTTTTAGGCTGTGGCATTAGCATCAATGTGCGTTTTCCCATGTCCGAATGTTCAGGACATCACTTACCTTTGCTATTCTTTTCACATGTCTGTTATGATAGAAGTATTTGTTTCTTTCCCATGTAATTAGGTTGGTTTGTTTTAGGCTGTGGCCTTAGCATCACTGTGCATTTTCCTATACCCACATGTTCAGGACAACACTTAGCTTTGCTATTCTTTTCACATGTCCATCCTAAGCTGTTCTTCTCTCATGTCCGTTATATTTAGGCTGTCTTAGTCAGTTTGTCATTGAATCACTGTTCCTTTTTCATGTCCGTCATGAAAGGCTGTCACATAACATCACTGGTTTGTTTTAGGTACTTAGGTCTGTCATGTTTTAGGTTGCCAAGATTGCTTCACTGTTGGTTTCCTGAGTATTAAGGTATCTGATTTCGGCTCTCAGCAATTTAGTAACATCTACATATTGTCAGGTCCGTTATTTTCAGGCTGTCATGATATTTTCAGGCTTAATTTTTAATATGATGTATTTTACCTGGCACGTCTTTAGGTTTGGACTTGACGTACAATGTAGCTTGGAACACATATTAGGTTCTTGAAATCTCTGTCATACAAGTTCAGATCACTTATCCATGCTACTCTGTTTTGTCAGTTTTCCACCTAACCCTTAAATTGTCGCATAATTCCATCAGTTTTGTATCATCCCATCGAAGCTATCCTAATGGTATCCATAATAAAGTAATCACAAACTCCTGTATGGTTGCCGGTTACAGGGGAGGTGTCAAGAAGCTATGTTGATTTATAACTAGGGATCGACCGATATTGATTTTTTAGGGCCGATACCGATAATATGTGAACTTCTACCGATATTCCGGTATAAGTTATCGGCTATTCCCCCTACCCCCCCCCCCCCCCCCGGCAGAAGCCGCTCCAGATCAATGATTTAAAGCGGGCGCTTTAAATCAATGAACTGCAGCGGCTTTTGCGGGGCAAGAGACAGCCACCGCCACCCGCTTCTCTCCCCCTGCCTGTCCTGGGGTCCTCCCTAGTCCAACCACCACTGCCGCACCATTGCCTCCCCCATCCCCGGTTTTCTAATTACCTGTTCCCGGGGTCCGCGCTACTTATGGCTCCGGCGGCGTCCTGAGCTGTCACTGTGTGCACTGATGGTGACGTCACGTTGAGGACGTCACTCGTCATTGCGCTGCGCAGCGTGCAGGATGCCGCAGGAGCCAGAAGTAGCACGGACCCCGGGAATAGGTAATTAGAAAACCGGGGATGGGGGAAGCAATGGGGCAGCGGTGGCGGTCTCGGGGCGCGGCAGTCGCGGGGCGTGTTATCATCAGCATATTGGGAAGGTAATTGCCGATACCGATAAAGTAAAAAATCATGAATATCGGCCGATAATATCGGCCAAACCGATAGTCGCTCAATCCCTATTTATAATATACCTGACCTTCAGTTTTTTGCAAAATTATTAATTAAGGCTGCAATATATGTTTGGGATTTAAGGGTTTCTTGAAACCGGGAGAATTTATCTGTACTTACTAAAGGTTGGAGCAGTCTCGTAAGGGCAGCTGCCTTGGTGTGGTAGTTACAATTTGCTGTCGTTGTCTTTTTCTGAAACTGGGGGGTACACTTTCCTCAAGTCTGGGCTTGATTATCACCAATAAATGGGTGTATATAAAATATATGTAAAAAATTATGTAGATCCAGTGA
Organism: Hyla sarda; assembly: GCF_029499605.1. Classification (NCBI taxonomy): domain Eukaryota; kingdom Metazoa; phylum Chordata; class Amphibia; order Anura; family Hylidae; genus Hyla; species Hyla sarda. The sequence continues at coordinate 250,675,796 of NC_079190.1, read as the reverse complement.
ATTAATTTAAAACAATTTATTATTACAATGATAGTGCTTGTGGTGTCCTTTGTTGGGCCCTTACATCGGACTCACCACGATAAGCAAGGTAGTGAATGTATAAAATATTCATACAATGAAATAAAATAAAATAGACATATACAGGGTAAAAAAGTGCTGGTATCCCAGTGTGGCAAATAGATGTATGCACTGAGATCGTGAGGACTCTTACCCTCTTGCGAGCCTTGCCTCTCTTACATCTGGTCTCATTTGTGTGGTGTGGCCCAGGTTGGGCCTTTTTAAGTGTTTTTAACTAGTGTGTGTCTTTATATTTCCTTATTTGCCTTGTAATATTTTGTGCTCCAATAAAGATTGTCATTTTTGGAATAATTGATTGTTTCAGGTGTGCTTCCATATGCATTTCTTTTTCTCTTTTTTTTTGCCTCTGTATAGTTCGTATCTGGTCAGGATACTGCATGCGGTAGCGTATTGGTAAGGGGTTAAAATCAATGTACTCTGCGGCGCTGGGATTTCCTTGTGTGTTCCCACTCTACCCTGGCGGCACAGGGATAGAGATTGGTGAGTGGGATATAGATAGTCTCTTAACTGTAATCCTTTGGGTGCTTGAGGCTGTGTTCTACAGTGCTGGAGGCCCCTCAAATGTGGACCACTCTACACCGGTGGCACAGGGAAAGTTTTGAGTGGATTTGGCACAATGTGCCTCTTACCAGCAATGTCCTGGAGCCTGGATGCGTACAACCCTGGAAGCGTGCTCCGATAAATTTCTTGCGATCCGGTGAATGATGGTAAAGATCGTCGGGATAGCTGAACATTTTTATAATATAAAAAGAGGGTACGAAAACACACACTCTCTGCCCACTATAAGGAAACACACAACTGTCATATTAGAGGCACACAGTTCGCAGCCCTACAGTCAGTTCAACCCGACTGGATAGGCAGCAATTTTATTTCAAAGATGTCAAGGATAGAGTCCAGATATATATACGAGATGGAAACTTTGACCCCTAAAGGCTTAAACGCCAAACTGGAAATTTTCGGATTCATCTAGATAGAGACCACACTAGGATGACATGAGGAATCTAGTTTCCTGACTTCTCCGATTCTACAACCCATCATCCTTTCACTTCTTTCTACATAATTACTTTATATCGTCATCTTTCCACCGTACAGCTATAGTATCCCAATTTAGATCCATAAATTTTCTTTCCGGACTGTATATCTATATCTGTGTCTATTTATGTATACAATTTTTTATTTTTTACCCAAAAATATTTTCTATAATTCTTTCTACAATTTAAAAAGTTTTTTGTACAAAAAATTTGTGAAGAAATTAAAAAAAAATAAAAGTGTAGAAAGGGAAAAGGGAATGATATATCTCCTTTATATTTATATTTTTATACATATTCTTCTATATAGATTTTTCTACTCATAAATGCATTGTGATATCCGGATTACCAGTAGGACACATAGCTGAAACATCACACTTCTACAATATGTGTCTGCAGTTTATAGTCTCAATACAACGTAACACCAACTCAGTATAATAAATCACCATTCCGATTATGAATCAATATACCATATTTATCGGTAATACGCACTTTTTAGGCTAAAATTTTTAGCCTAAAGTCTATGTGCGTGTTATACGCCGATAAGCCGCTGCAGTTCAATTATTTAAAGCGAGCGCTTTAAATCAATGAACAGCAGCGGCTTTGCAGGTGCAGAGACAGCCAGCGCTGCCGGCTTCTCTGCCCCTGCCTGCCCTCGGCTCTAGAGCCCTGCTACCGGCCCTTCTCTCCCCCTGGCTATTGGCACCGCTGCCCGTTCTCTCCCCCTGACTATCGGTGCCGGCGCCCCATTGCCGGCGCCGATAGCCAGGAGGAGAGAAGCTGCGCCGGCAATGGGGCAGCGGCGCCGACAGACAGGGGGAGAGAGGGGGCAGCGGCACCCATTGCCGGCGCCGCTGCCCCGTTGCCTCCCCCCATCCCCGGTTGCATAATTACCTGTTGCCGGACGCACACCGGAGGCCTAAAGCAGCGCGGATCCGACCCCGGCAACAGGTAATTATGCAACCGGGGATGGGGGGAGGCAACGGGGCAGCGGCACCGGCAATGGGTGCCGTTGCCCCTTCTCTCCCCCTGGCTGTCGGCGCCGCTTCTTTCCCCCTGGCTATCGGCGCCGATAGCAGGGGGAGAGAAGCGGCGGCAGCAGGGCTCTAGACCCCAGGAAAGGCAGGGGGAGAGAAGCGGGTAGCGACGGCCTCTCTCCCCCTGCCTTTCCTGGGGGTGTATCGGGGTATGCACGTGCACACACATGCACCCTCATTTTACCATGGATATTTGGGTAAAAAACTTTTTTTTACCGAAATATCCTTGGTAAAATGAGGGTGCGTGTTATAGGCCGGTGCGTGGTATACCCCGATAAATACAGTATATGATATCAACCTATTATCTTATTATCACAAACATGTCTACATACGTATGATTATAATATATATTTACTATTATTATTTTTATTTATTTTTTGCCATTTCTTACATGATTTATTACTATCTTGATCACCAATATACAAATAATGCTTCAACATATTTCCACATATTAAACATTCATGAACATATCTACGATATAACATCTCTCTATACCCAAATTGTATATAACAATGAGAACTATCCAATTACAGGGCTGGTGGAGGTATAAATCGTACCTCTCCTCAACCAGTCAGCCATTGCTATTGAAAAAGAGGTAGATGAGTACCTCGAAATGCGTCTAGCCTCTATCACCTGTACCGCAGTATTGGCATTCCCGACGATCTTTACCATAATTCACCAGATTGCAAGAAATTTACTGAAGCACGCTTCCAGGGTTGTACGCATCCCGCCTGCTAGCGGACGTCTCCCCGGAAAAAAACTTTTCCCAGCAACCAGGCTCCAGGACATTGCTGGTAAGAGGCACAGTGTGCCAAATCCCCAAATCCACTCAAAGGTTCCCTGTTTTTTTTTCACTAAAATGCTGGTGTTACCCCAAATTTTTCATTTTCACAAGGGGTAATAGGAGAAAAAGCCACCCAAAATATGTAACCCCATTTCTTCTGAGTATGGAAATACCCCATATGTGGATGTAAATTGCTCTGCGGGCGAACTACAATGCTCAGAATAGGAGCGCCATTGAGCTTTTGGAGAGAGAATTTGGTTGGAATAGAAGTCAGGGGCCATGATCAGAAGAAATGGAGCTACAAATTTTGGAGGGCTTTTTTTCCTATTCTCCCTTATGAAAATGAAAAATGTAGGGTAACGCCATTTTAGTGAAGACATATTTTTTTTTTTTTTTCATTTTCACATCCTAATTTAATGAAAATTCGTCAAACACCTGTGGGGTGTAAGGCTCACTATACCCCTTGTTACATTCCGTGAGGGGTGTCATTCCCAAAATGGGGTCACATGTGGGTATTTATTGTTTGTGTTTATGTCAGAACCGCTGTAAAATCAGCCACCCCTGTGCAAATCACCAATCAACAGCTGGAGGCACATTGGTTGCGCAACACTGAGAGTTTGTTACTTAACTCAGTGTTTCGCAACCAGTGTGCCTCCAGCTGTTGCAAAACTAGAATTCCCAGCATGTACAGTCACTCACTGCATGCTGGGAGTTGTAGTTTTGCAACAGCTGGAGGCACACTGGTTGCGAAACACTTAGGACACAAACTCTGTTTCACAACCAATGTGTCTCCAGCTGTTGCAAAACTGCAACACTCAGCATGCATTGACAGTCGAAGGGCATGCTGAGAGTTTTGCAACAGCTGGAGGCAGACTTCTACAACTCCAAGCATGCCCTTTGGTAGTCTGTGCATGCTGGGAGTTGTAGTTATGCAACAGCAGGAGGTGAACAGGCCTCACCTCCTGCTGTATCCTGCCGCCAGGACTGCCGGGGACCGCCGGGGTTTGCACGGGGTGCCTGCTGAATGATTCCGGTCCGGTCCTCGCTCAGCGCTTGGCGGGGGCCAAAATTCCCACGGGCGTACAGGTACGCCCGGCGCGTGGCGGGGGCCAAAATTCCCACGGGCGTACAGGTACGCCTGGGTCCTTAAGTACCAAGGAGCTAGGGCATACCCATACGTTCTGGGTCCTTATGGGGTTAAACTCACCTGGGGCAAGTAACAGGTGTGGGCAATATAAAAATAACACCTGAAAGCATATAAAAATGAGAGAAGTTCACTTAGTTTTTGTATTGTGTGTCTGTGTCACTAAGCCTTTGTCCACAGTGCGCAACATTATCAAGAAGTTTGCAACCCATGGCACAGTAGCTAATCTCCCTGGGCGTGGACGGAAGAGAAAAATTGATGAAAGGTGTCAGCGCAGGATAGTCCCGATGGTGGATAAGCAGCCCCAAACAACTTCCAAAGATATTCAAGCTGTCCTGCAGGCTCAGGGAACATCAGTGTCAGCGCAAACTATCCGTCAACATTTAAATGAAATGAAACGCTCTGGCAGGAGACCCAGGAGGACCCCACTGCTGACACAGAGACATGAAAAAGCAAGACTACATTTTGCCAAAATGAACTTGAGTAAGCCAAAATCCTTCTGGGAAAACATATTGTGGACAGATGAGACCAAGATAGAGCTTTTTGGTAAAGCACATCATTCTACTGTATACTGAAAACGGAATGAGGCCTACAAAGAAAAGAACACAGTTCCTACAGTGAAATATGGTGGAGGTTCAATGATGTTTTGGGTTTGTTTTGCTGCCTCTGGCACCGGGTGCCTTGAATGTGTGCAAGGCATCATGAAATCTGAGGATTACCAACGGATTTTGGGTAGCACTGTACAGCCCAGTGTAGAAAAATGGGTTTGCGTCCGAGATCTTGGGTCTTCCAGCCGGACAATGACCCCAAACATACGTCAAAAAGCACCCAGAAATGGATGGCAGCAAGGCGCTAGAGAGTTCTGAAGTGGCCAGCAATGAGTCCAGATCTAAATCCCATTGAACACCTGTGGAGAGATTTTAAAATTGTTTTGGGAAAAGGCGCTCTTCCAATAATAGAGACCTGGAGCAGTTTGCAAAGGAAGAGTGGTCCAACATTCCGGCTGAGAGGTGTATGAAGCTTATTAATGGTTATAGGAAGCGACTGACTTCAGTTATTTTTTACAAAGGGTGTGCAACCAAATATTAAGTTAAGGGTGCCAATAATTTTGTCCAGACCATTTTTGGAGTTTGGTGTGACATTATGTCCAATTTTTATATTTTTTTTCTCCCTTTTTGGTTTAGTTCCAATACACACAAAGGAAATAAACATGTGTATAGCAAAACATGTGTTACTGCAATCCTATTCTGTGAGAAATACTTCATTTTCTTGAAAAATTTCAAGGGTGCCAACATTTACGGCCATGACTGTATAACCCAGGGCTCGAGTCCTGCAGGAACGCACAGGAATGGCGTTCCTTTGCTTTTTCCAGAGGAGGAATGCCATCCCTGTTACACTAGTCCTGCAGGACCAACCTCCGAATTATTTTTACCCTCCCTCCGTCTCCTCCCCTGGCCCGGACTGCTAGATGCTGGAGATGTAGGACCTGTGATGATGTCACCATCACATGTGGGGGCGGTGCTTAGCTGTGGAGGAGAGGAGAGATCGTGGTTGTAGGACCTGTGTGATGCTGTGGAGGAAGCGGGGCTGAGCTGGAGGAGACATGCCAAATGTCACCCCAGTAAGGTAATTACATGGAAGGAGAATTGTTACAGTGTGTCACCACAGTAGTAAGGAGATTACATGAGGAGGAGATTTGTTACAGTGTGTCACCCCAATAATAAGGAGATTACATGTGGAGGAGGTTTGTTGCAGTGTGTCACCCAGTAGTAATGAGAATACATGAGGAGGAGGTTTCTTACAGTGTGTGTCCCCAGTAGTAAGGTGATTACATGAGGAGGAGGTTCGTTACAGTGTGTCACCCCAGTAGTAATGACACATGACGAGGAGGTTTGTTACAGTGTGTCATCCCAGTAGTAAGGTGATTACATGAGGAGGGGGTTTGTTACAGTGTGTCACCCCAGAAGTAATGACATTACATGAGGAGGAGGTTTGTTACAGTCTGTCACCCCAGAAGTAATGAGATTACATGATGAGGAGGTTTGTTACAGTGTGTCACCCCAGTAGTAAGGAGATAACATGAGGAGTAGGTTTGTTACAGTGTATCACCCCAGTAGTAAGGAGATTACATGAGGAGTAGGTTTGTTACAGTGTGTCACTCTTATACTCCGTAGGCAGCTGTATACCTGTGGCCTCAGGGATGTGGAAATCCTATCGTCCGACGCCCGGGACAAGTAGTTTCGGGCACCGGGCAGGTGAATTTTTCATAGATTTAGCCCTGTATCGGGCAAGCAGGGACAGATCGACTTCCCCCTTATTTCCCCCTTTAATGCCGGTGCATTGCCATAGAATGAGATTTGCCATAGAATGAGATGCTCCGCCTCCATGACATCCTATTGGCTCACACTTGTCACGTGACATATTTAACCGTCACGCATCGACGGCAGTCTCAGTTTGGCTATCACAGGGAGAGGATCTCCTCTTCCTGTGATAGCTGAAGCTGCACGGAGCTCTCATGGCCTCTGTGGCCAGACTTTTACTGTTTTATTGTCACACGCCAGCGCGCTCGATTGCCAGCGCTATCGGAATGCCTATGCCCGATAGCGCTGTCATCTGCTTGCCTCCCGCAAGCGCTATCGGTCGACAGAGCTATCGGGATCCCTATGCCCGATAGCACTGTCAACCGCTTGCCTCCCCGCCCGCTGCTCTACCCCCGTCCCCTGCTAACTCTCAGGGAAAGGGGAACAGAAAGTAGAGCAGCGAGCGCAGATAAAGCTGTGCATGTGCATGCGCAGCACTACGCAAATAGCGTAGGTAGGTAGATTAGTGTAGGTTGTAATTTAGCATAGTTTAGGCACCACAACTCCCAGCATGGGAGTTGTAGTTTAGGACAACAACTCCCAGCATGCCCAGACAGCTAAAGGCTGCATAGGCATGCTGGGAGTTGTAGTTTAGCTTAGATTAGACAGCGAAGGGACTACAACTCCCAGCATGCCCAGACAGCTTAAGGCTGCCCAGGCATGCAGGGAGTTGTAGTGCAGTGAAGTCACCACAACTCCCAGCATGCCCAGACAGCTAAAGGCTGCCCGGGCATGCAGGGAGTTGTAGTGCAGTGAAGTCACCACAACTCCCAGCATGCCCAGACAGCTAAAGGCTTCCCAGACATGCTGGGAGTTGTAGTTTTACACAGGTATAAAGTAGTTAGCATAGTGTTAGCGCGATTTTAGCGTAGTTATCTTAGCATTAGCTAAATTTTAGCATAGCTTTAGTTTAGTGTTAGCAGTTTTTAGCGTAGCATAGTGTTAGTGCAGTTGTAGCGTATTTAGCATAGTGTAGTGTTAGCGCAGTTGTAGCGTAGCTTAGTGCTAGCGTACTTTTAGCGTATTTAGCGTAGTGTAGTGTTAGCACACTTTTAGTGTAGTGTAAGCTTAGTTTTAGCGTATTTAGCGTAGCTTAGTGTTAGCGCAGTTTTAGTGTATTTAGCGTAGAGTAGTGTAGTGTTAGCGCAGTTTTAGCGTAGCTTAGTTTTAGCGCAGTTTTAATGTATTTAGTGTAGTGTTAGCACAGTTTTAGCGTATTTAGCATAGCGTATTGTTAGCGTACTCTTAGAGTAGTGAGCGCAGCGTAGTCTCAGAGTAGTTAGCGCAGTGTTAGTCCAGTTCTAGCATAGTTGGCGTAGTTGTACACGGGTGTAGTGTAGCTAACTCAGTTTTACAGGCAGATGAAGTGTATAAACCAATAAATTATGGCCAAAAACAAACAGGGTTTAGACCAATGTTTGGTGTCCAAAAATACTAGAAAACCTATAGAAATGCACCAAACTGACACAATGTTATGAATAGATATACATCTTTATTATAATCAAATAAGATAAAACATGATAAAAATCAGCAGCAGTTAGAAAGAAAAAGACTTCGAACACAAATATCAAATAATGTCCAATAGGTGCATGGAATGGCACATAAGTATAGACATATACTCAATAAAAGGTGGACTTAAAGGCAAGCCACAGTACATATATATATATATAAGGATATACCTAAAGATGCCTCAGTAAACCCAGTACACTAATGTAAACAGAAAGGACATATATAAAATCATAGCTAGTAAAGTGTCATTTGCCCAGTGCTATCGGCAGTAAAAATGCAGGGAGACAAGGATGTTAACCATACATATCTGAGGGGAAGGAAACCACCTCAGTGAGAGTTGGAGCATCGGTTGTCCCTGTGATAGAAGTAATCATATAAGACTGTCCATGCACCTAGCCAACTGACACCCAGCTATACTTACATAGGTCAGGAGCCTACCCCTACGTCGTTTATATACATGGTATCAACCAATAAAACAAGTTCTATATGAGTAAAATACCTGGTGTAGCTGTGCGCGCTGTCAGCGTGGCATGTAATGGTCTGCGCCATTTATTTTATTTTGGGCACGAGCACTTTTTTGTCCTCACTACATGTGGTTTGTGTTGTCTATGTTCTTAATATAGCGCTCCCCATACTACTACAATTAGGTTATATGTGCCCGTTGAATACGGGCTTATCTTCTCCACGCACGCGCAGCTTATTTATCTGTCTGCGCAAGCGTTGGATTTTCCCTTTCCAGCTTTAGCTTCTTGTGTTCACTGCGCGTGCGCCCGCTACCATCGTGGTGACGTCAACATGTACGCACTCCGGTGGTACCGTGCGCATGCGCGGTTGAAAACAAGATGGCGCAGACCATTACATGCCACGCTGACAGCGCGCACAGCTGCACCAGGTATTTTACTCATATAGAACTTGTTTTATTGGTCGATACCATGTATATAAACTTCTGTTTACCCTCCATATGACACTCCCTGAGGAAGCGAGTGAGCGAAACGACGTAGGGGTAGGCTCCTGACCTATGTAAGTATAGCTGGGTGTCAGTTGGCTAGGTGCATGGACAGTCTTATATGATTACTTCTACCACAGGGACAACCGATGCTCCAACTCTCACTGAGGTGGTTTCCTTCCCCTCAGATATGTATGGTTAACATCCTTGTCTCCCTGCATTTTTACTGCCGATAGCACTGGGCAAATGACACTTTACTAGCTATGATTTTATATATGTCCTTTCTGTTTACATTAGTGTACTGGGTTTACTGAGGCATCTTTAGGTGTATCCTTATATATATGTACTGTGGCTTGCCTTTAAGTCCACCTTTTATTGAGTATCATATGCCTATACTTATGTGCCATTCCATGCACCTATTGGACATTACTTGATATTTGTGTTCGGAGTCTTTTTCTTTCTAACTGCTGCTGATTTTTATCATGTTTTATCTTATTTGATTATAATAAAGATGTATATCTATTCATAACATTGTGTCAGTTCAGGCAGATGAAGTGTAGTTTAGAGAGTTTAGCGTGGGGTGTAGCTTAGCTTAGTCATAAAGTGAAGGGACTACAACACCCAGCATGCCCAGAGAGCCAAAGGCCGTCCGGGCAGGATGGAAGTTGTAGTTTTGCAAAAGTAACAGAGGCAGTTGCGCTCTGCTACGTTAATGCAGTATACAGCCATCTGTATACCCACCTCCGTTCCTGCTCCGTCACTGGACTTGTAGCAATGCAGGAAGATGGCGGAGCTGGAACGGGGGTGGTAAGTTAGGTTCTCCAGGTACTAACCCATTTTTTTTGTGTTTTTCTTCTCATTTCAGATACGTGAATGCGGAGGACTACATCGGAATCGGTGGACTACGACGATGACCTGCAGTTTTTTCTTTTAATAAAATGGTTAACGAGGGCTGAGGAGGAGTGTTTTCCCTAATAAAAATGTTTTAACTTGTGTGTGCTTTTTTTCTTTGTTATTACTTTACAGGCTTAGTAGTGGAAGCCGTTGTGTAGACGAAGTCCATTACTAAGTCGGGGCTTTGCGTTAGCCCCAAAAACAGCTAGCGCTAACCCCCAATTATTACCCCGGTACCCACCGCCACAGGGGTACCGAGAAGAGCCGATACCAACAGGCCTAGAGCGCAAAATATGGGGCTCTTGGGCCTAGGCGGTAACAGGCTGGCGTTATTTAGGCTGGGGAGGGCCAGTAACGGTGGTCCTCGCCCACCCTGGTAACGTCAGGCTGTTGCTGTTTGGTTGGTATTTGGCTGAAAATGAAAAGACGGGGAACCACACACGTTTTTTTTATTTTTATTTTAAACATTGAAAAAAAAAAAACGTGTGTGCCAACCAAACAGCAACAGCCTGACGTTACCAGGGTGGGCGAGGACCATCGTTACTGGCCCTCCCCAGCCTAAATAACGCCAGCCTGTTACCGCCTAGGCCCAAGAGCGCCATATTTTTTGCTCTAGGCCTGTTGGTATCGGCTCTTCCCGATACCCCTGTGGCGTTGGGTACCAGGGTAATAGTTGGGGTTAGCGCTAGCTGTTTTTGGGGCTAACGCTAAGCCCCGACTTAGTAATGGACTGTCTACAAGAGGGATTCCACTACTAAGCCTGTAAAGTAATAACAAAGAAAAAAAGCACACAAGTTAAAAATTTTTATTAGGAAAAACACTCCCCCACAGCCCTCGTTAACCATTTTATTAAAAGAAAAAACTGCAGGTCATCGCCGTAGTCCACCGATTCCGATGTAGTCTTCTGCATTCACGTGTCTGAAATGAGAAGAAAAACACAAAAAAAAAAAAGGGTTAGTACCTGGAGAGCCTAACTTACCACCCCCGTTCCAGCTCCGCCATCTTCCTGCGTTGCTACACGTCCAGTGACGGAGCAGGAACAGAGGTGGGTAAGTGGCCTTCTGATCACCGTATCCAGCCATCTACACAGATGGCTGTATACTGCCTTAACATAGCAGAGCGCAACTGCCTCTTCACTTTATGACTAAGATAAGCTACACCCCACGCTAAACTCTCTAAACTACACTTCATCTGCCTGTAAAACTAAGTTGGCTACACTACACCCGTGTACAACTATGCCAACTATGCTAGAACTGGACTAACACTACGCTAACTACTCTGATACTACGCTGCGCTCACTACTCTAAGACTACGCTAACAATACGCTACACTAAATATGCTAAAACTGCACTAACACTACACTACACACATTAAAACTGCGCTAAAACTAAGCTACGCTAAATACGCTAAAACTGCGCTAACACTAAGCTACGCGAAATACGCTAAAAGTACGCTAGCACTAAGCAAGCTACAACTGCACTAACAATACGCTATGCGAAATACGCTACAACTGCGCTAACAACATGCTACGCTAAAAACTGTAAAACTGCGCTAACACTAAACTAAAGCTACGCTAAAATCGCGCTAACACTACGCTAACTACTTTATACCTGTGTAAAACTACAACTCCCAGCATGCCTGGGCAGCCTTTCGCTGTCTGGGCATGCTGGGAGTAGTGGTGACTTCACTGCACTACAACTCCCAGCATGCCCGGGCAGCCTTCAGCTGTGTGGGCCTGCTGGGAATTGTGGTCCCTTTGCTGTCTAATCTAAGCTAAACTACAACTCCCAGCATGCCTGGGCAGCCTTTAGCTGTCTGGGCATGCTGGGAGTTGTGGTCCCTTCACTGCACTACAACTCTCAGCATACCCGGGCAGCCTTAAGCTGTTCGGGCATGCTGGGAGTTGTAGTCCCTTCACTGTCTAATCTAAGCTAAACTACAACTCCCAGCATGCCTGGGCAGCCTTTAGCTGTCTAGGCATGCTGGGAGTTGTAGTCCTAAACTACAACTCCCAGCATGCCTGGGCAGCCTTTAGCTGTCTGGGCATGCTGGGAGTTGTTGTCCTAAACTACAACGCCCATGCTGGGAGTTGTGGTGCCTAAACTATGCTAAATTACAACCTACACTAATCTACCTACCTACGCTATTTGCGCAGTACTACTTCAGCTGCGCTCGCTGCTCTACTTTCTGTTCCCCGTTCCCTGAGAGTAAGCAGGGGACGGGGGTAGAGCAGTGGGCGGGGAGGCAAGCGGTTGACAGTGCTATCGGGCATAGGGATCCCGATAGCGCTGTCGACCGATGGCACTGGCGGGAGGCAAGCAGATGACAGCGCTATCGGGCATAGGCATCCCGATAGCGCTGGCGATTGAGCGCGCTGGCGGGTGACAATAAAACAGTAAAAGTCGGCCACAGAGGCCATGAGAGCTCCGTGCAGCTTCAGCTATCACAGGGAGAGGAGATCCTCTCCCTGTGATAGCTAAACTGAGACTGCTGTGCACGTCGATGCGTGACGGTTAAATATGTCACGTGACAAGTGTGAACCAATAGGATGTCAAGGAGGCGGAGAATCTCATTCTATGGCAAATCTCATTCTATGGCAATGCACCGGTGTGAGGCGCAGGAGCAGATGCAAGTCTGCACCTCACACCGGCGCTCAGGGTGTATGGAGCTGATTGCCGCCGGTGTGAGGTGAGATTTCCGAACCAGCCCGTGCAGTGCAGTGCAGTCTGTCCTCCTTCACACACAGAAATCCTCCCCAGCCCCGTGCAGTGCGTCCTCTCTCCTCTCCCCTCCTGCTCTGTGTTTTCCCCGTGCAAACTTGCAGCCTCCCCGTGGTAGATTAGGTCCTGTGGAGACAGAGCAGGGGGGGGGATAGAGCTGTGTGTGGGGGAGGAGCTGTGTACCGAGCTGTGCATGTCCTCGCTCTCCCCCTGCTTCTTGAGTAATGTAGAGCGGGGGGTGTGAAGCTCAGGTGAGGAGGCCGAGCATGCAGGCGGCGGGAAGGATGGTTGTATATGTACGTAATGTATAATTAGGGGGGGTGTATCAGCGGCGGGTGTATGTATGATGTGTGCATATGTATGGTGTATATGTATGGTGTGTGTGTATATATGATGTGTGTATGATGTCTGTGTATATATAGGACGTGTGTATGATGTCTGTGTATATATATATGACGTGTGTATGATGTCTGTGTATATATATGAAGTGTGTATGATGTCTGTGTATATATATGAAGTGTGTATGATGTCTGTGTATAAATGATGTGTGTATGATGTCTGTGTATATATGATGTGTGTATGATGTCTGTGTATATATGATGTGTGTATGATGTCTGTGTATATATGATGTGTGTATGATGTCTGTGTATATATGATGTGTGTATGATGGGGGGGCAGCGGTGGGTGTATGTATGATGTGTGCATATGAATGGTGTATATGTATAGTTTGAGTGTATGTGTAATGTGTGTATGATGTCTGTCTGTGTGTGATGTGTGTATGATGTGTGTGTGTGTATGTATGTAATGTATGATGGGGCAGCGGCGGGTGTATGTATGTGTGATGTGTGTATGATGTGTGTATGTGTATGATGTGTGTGTGTGTATGATGTGTGTGTGTGTATGATGTCTGTAATGTATGATGGGGGGCAGCAGCGAGTGTATGTCTGTATGATGTGTCTGTATGTATGTATGTATGTATGTAATGTATAATATAGGGGGCAGCGGCCGATGTATGTATATGTGTATGTATGATATGTGTATGAATGTATGTTTTGTACAGGGGCAGACTGACAAGTGCTGCCGCCAGTTGCGCAAATTTTTTAAATTTATTTAGTGGCCACCGGCACTAAATTGCACCCCTAGAATACCACCCCCTTCATACTCACCCGACGACCAAGAGCCCCACGGATGCACGCAAACACGCCCGAACCAAAACTACAACTTCCAGCACGTTGTATTAGAAATCTTGGGTGAGTTCCCACACTTTTTTCCAGGACTTGACCCCTGTATAACCACAATCAAGTAGGTGCTACTCATGTTACATACCGAATCCACATAGCGAGATGGAATATAATAATGTTAATAATTCTGTTTTCTATCCAATTTGTCATGATTTTTTCCTTAGTTTGCAGTTATGGCATACTTCTAGTCATTTGGTAAGGATTATTAAATGTAAATGTAAGTATGTTACAATTTTTGTGCAACAAGCGCAAGTTGAAAGCCGGCAGGGCTGTATTTGGCGGGGGCGTTGATCTATATATCGCCCCTGCACCTCCACTCCATTGTTGTTTTCGGTGGGACTATTTTTGGGTGTGTTTTTGGGTGTAGAATATATAAGTAAATGATTTATTTTATAATTTTTTATATTTTCTTTTATTTTTGTTCACTTTTTTTCACACTTTTACTTTCACTTTACTTTTTTTTTTACTATGATACACATAATTCAGTGGAGTACACATCTATACGCCATTGAATTATGCCTATGTCTGTCAGTTTTACACTGACAGGCATAGGATAGCAGATCAGACTCTACCTTAGGTAGGTTAGTCTTATCAGCTTCTGTTGCCAGGACAAAGGTGACCATTGTCAGGCCTCCGGTTGCCATGGCAATCATCGGCGCTCTGCTTTCACTTTGCTCCCTCCCTCTCTAGCCCTGACAATTTATAACACTAAGGTACATGTATGTGGTGATGCGGGAAGTCATCCCTAATCACCACGTACATATACCTGATTCTGCTTTAAGAGTTTAAAATAAAAAGTAATGCAGTCACACAGAATTTTGTCTTGCTTTGAAGCTACACAACAACACTTTGACCAAAATGTTTACTATATTATTTCACAGAATAATTACAACATACAAAACCTTAAAAATGTGTTATGTTTTAAAATGCTTAGTAAACAATAAACAGTATTTAAAAAACTGCACTAAAAGAAAAACATATATAGACAATCTTTAGAAATGTACACATTAAAATGGTAAAAGTAGTTATAAAGAAAGATTCATTTTTTTTTAACACTGTAGCTGCCCTTCAAAAAAAATAAAAAATAAAAATTTTTACACACCTTGTCTAAAATTATATAACTATATGCAATAAACCAAACAGTATTTTGCTTTTAGAGTGAAGGGTTGAAGCCAGATGGGCCAAACATGGTTGATGGATCAAACATGGCAGCTGGATTATTGTTTGAGGCAGGAGCCTGAAAACCAGGAGCCATGAGATATGATGGCCAAACAGGGGCTGCTGTTGGTATGGGGTTTGGCTGGTTATCTGGGGGCCCAATTTGAAAACTATTGTTTTGGGCTGCAATCTCCTGCAGGTTATTTGACAGAAAACACAAAATATTCATAAGCTCTGGCATACCCACTTCTGTCACCCTAGAACTCTCATTTCCTATAGGGGGGAGGCCTTGTTCTGTCATTTGCTTCTCCTCCCTTTCTACATCTTCCAATATAGATGAAAATATGTCATCAGGAACATCAAGCTCTTCCTCTCTGTGTATTTTGATAACCTTTCTGGGGCATGAAGACCAAAATGGATGGTTCGGAAGAAGTAGGGCCAGCAGAAGATGAGGATGGTCATCAGCAAGACCTACAAAATGCATACATATATAATAAATATTAATAGGTGAGTGCAACATACAAAGGCAATGATCACAATTATTTACTTTGCCTTTTTAATGCTAATATAAATATAATCACATTCTAAAAACATTTAATTTCTGTTACAGAGATAACATAAATGTTTTATATGTGCTTATATATGGATAAATCTTAAAAACGACCTTGCATAGTTCACCACAAACCTTTCTGTCACAAAAAGTAGCAAAAAACATTTGTAAATAAGTTACAGGCCTACATGTCAGTTGCATAAAAACATTAACATTGGTTAAAACTTATATATTTTTGGGTGCAAAAATGTCTTGCTCCTGTACCTAAAGCTTGTGTGTCTCTGAGAAGACAAAATACAGGAAGTATAAGTATAAGTCCATTTATACAGCCAGTATTAGCGTATTTACAGAGAGGGCTAGATGTAATCTACCTCACACTCCAGGTACTCCTGCCCTACAACTTTTTTGGGGCATAGGCAAAAAAGTATGTCAAGTACTGCAAATAAGGGAAACTGTTCCCCACGTACAGTGGAACAGTGAGGCTTAACTCCTTAAGGATGCAGGGTGTACCCATACGCCCCCGTTTCCGAGTCCGGACTCAGGATGTACAGGTACACCCTGCGTTCCTCCAGCACCTGCCGCTTGCCTGGCTGGGACCGGACCAAGAAGCCTGCTGATATCGTTCAGAAGGCATCCCGGCATATCGTACAGGTTGCCATGTATTACTCTTTTGTACTGTTCTAGCATGCTTGCAACACAGGGACATTCCTGCAGGTTCAAGAGGAAGTTCTAAAGGCCCTCATCTTTGGCGACTGCCAAGGAGCGAGTCAGAGCACCTCTGGAACTTCAGTTCCCCAGCCAACACTTTCCAGGTGAGGTTCCCCACACTGGAAAGAAAGGACAATCCATGAAAAAATGCAGTGTGTGTCACAGGAGGGGGATTCGGAAGGACACCACCACTCAGTGTGACACTTGCCCCGATCACTGCTTCAGGGAGTATCACACTTCCATGGAGCACTACATTTTTTATCCTTTTCCCTAATTTTTATTCCCCAGAATTATACTCCAATATATCAATCCAGAGTGCATGGTCTTCCAAACTTTAAAACCAAACCCCCCTCCCCCCCCCAAAAAAAAAAACCAAAACCTCTTTCCCAATACCCCTGATAATATATTTTTTTCCCCCAAAAAAATGGGTCATGGGACACCGAGTCAACAGCATTGGGGGTTTGCGGTTCCTTAAAATGCGCAGCGCTCTCTCCCTACCTGAGCGGGGTGCGCATTTGAGGTAAATGGTTAGGGATGGCCACACATCACATTCCCAGAATGATGATTTAGAGCATAGGGTTTGGGGCGGGCATCATTTTCATCCACCCCCCCCCCCCCCCCAATAGTACACTTCATCATAAATTTAGGGAACACCCATCTGTTCTAAATCTCCACTTCCCCCTTATACACCTTCCCTAGGGGGTGTACTGTTTGTAATAGGCTCACATGTGAGTGTTCCTTTCTTGTATTTTCCTCTGAATGTATGTAACTGTTAGGTCCGTAACAAACATTGGCCTCAAATGCGAAGAGTTCTCGCTCATGAGCTTTGTCGTATTTCCAGGCGACAATTCTGAGTCACATGATAGTTGTTCCCAGAAAGATGAAGCAGAGGATAGGTTGAAAATTGCTATTTTTAAAAGCTACCCTTCATCTATTCCTGAAAAATAAATTTAGGATCACCCGTCCTCTTTACCCCTATACCCATTCCTCAGGGTGGGTACTTTCTGTAATGGTGTCACATGTGGTTGTTTCATTTTTGTATTTCCCTCTGAATGTATGCAACCATCAGCTACTGATATGCCATATGCCTCAAATGCAAACAGACCTCTATGACTTCTGAGCCTTGTTGGGCGCCCGCCCAGCATGTTACTCCATATGTGGATGTGTTTCCACAGTCAGGAGAAAAAGCCCTCCAAAACTTGTAACCCAATTTCTCCAATTACCCCTTGTGAAAATTTAAAAAATTGGGTAACCCCAGCATTTTAGAGTAAAAAAATCTAATTTTTCAATTCACGGCCCACTGTTCAAAAAAAACTGTGAGGTATAAGTACTCACTGTACCCCTTGTTACCTTCCTTGAGAGGTGTAGTTTCAAAATTGTGGTCACTTGCCGGTGTTTTTTTTTTAGATTTTATGTCAGAACCTCAACCATTGCAGTGCAAAGCACCACTTTAGGCCTCAAATCTCATTGGTGCTGTCTTACTCCTAAGCCCTGATTTGCACTGAATATCCTTATTCTGGAGAAATTGGGCTACAAATTTTGTGGAGCTTTTTTTCTCTTACTATTTGTGAAACAAAACATTTTTTGGTTAATACCAGCAATTTAGTATTAAAAAATCACATTTTTCACTTTTACAGCCCACTGTTCAATAAAACTTGTGAGGTGTAAGTACTCACTGTAACCCTTGTTACGTTCCTGGAGGGGTCTAGTTTCCAAAATGGTGTCACATGTGAGGGGTTTCTGCTGTTCTGGCATCATGGGAGGTTTGAAAATGCACATGGCCCCCAACTTCAATTTCAGCAAAATTGTCTCTCCAACAGTCCAATGGCACTCCTTCTGTTCTGAGACCTGAAGTGCACCAGCAGAGAACTTAACATCCACTTATGGGCCGTTTTCTTAATCGAGAGAAATTGGGCTTCAAAATTTGGGGTCCATTTTCTCCTATTACACCATGTGAAAATGAAAAATTTGGAGTAACACCATCATTTTAGTGTTAAAAATCTAATTTTTCACTTTTACGGCCCACTGTTCAAAAAACCTGTGAGGTGTAAGTACTCACTGTAACCCTTGTTACGTTCCTGATGGGGTCTAGTTTCCAAAATTGTGTCACATGTGAGGGGTTTCTGCTGTTCTGGCATCATGGGAGGTTTAAAATGCACATGGCCCCCAACTTCAATTTCAGCAAAATTGTCTCTCCAACAGTCCAATGGCGCTCCTTCTGTTCTGAGACCTGAAGTGCACCAGCAGAGAACTTAACATCCACTTATGGGCCGTTTTCTTAATCGAGAGAAATTGGGCTTCAAAATTTGGGGTCCATTTTCTCCTATTACACCATGTGAAAATGAAAAATTTGGAGTAACACCATCATTTTATTGTTAAAAATCTAATTTTTCACTTTTACGGCCCACTGTTCAAAAAACCTGTGAGGTGTAAGTACTCACTGTAACCCTTGTTACGTTCCTGATGGGGTCTAGTTTCCAAAATTCTGCTGTTCTGGCATCATGGGAGGTTTAAAATGCACATAGCCCCCAACTTAAATTTCAGCAAAATTCTCTCTCTAACAGTCCAATGGCGCTCCTTCTGTTCTGAGACCTGTAGTGCGCCAAGCAGAGCACTTAACATCCACATATGGAGAGTTTTCTTAATCGGGAGAAATTGGGCTTCAAATGCAACATGGCCCCCAAAAACCATGACAGCAACATTTTTTTTCTAAAATCACACAGTTGCTCTTTCTCTCTTCAGCCATGTTGTGAGCCCGCAGAGCACATTATGTCAACATATGAGGTATTTCCATACTCGAGAGTAATTGGGCTACAAGTTTTGGGGGGCTTTTTCTCCTTATACCACTTTTAACCCCTTAACTACCACGGACGTATATGTACGTCCAGGTTTAGCGGGACTTCCCGCACCAGGACATACATTTACGTCCTGTGTATGACCGTGAGCATCGGAATGGTGCTCGCGTCATACACGGCAGGTTCTGGCTGCTAGTAGCAGCCGGGGGCCCGCCCGTAATGGCCGACACATCCACGATCGCGTGAATGTCCGCCATTAACCCCTCAGATGCCGTGATCAATACAGATCACGGCATCTGCGGCAGTGCGGTACTTTGAATGGATGATCGGATCGCCCGCAGCGCTGCCACGGCGATCCGATCATCCAGCATGGCAGCCGGAGGTCCCCTCACCTGGCTCCGGCCATCTCCCGGGGTCTTCTGCTCTGATCTGCGATCGAGCAGACCAGAGCAGAAGATGACCGATAATACTGATCAGTGCTGTGTCCTATACATAGCACTGAACAGTATTAGCAATCAAAGGATTGCTATAGATAGTCCCCTATGGGGACATAAAAAGTGTAAAATGAAAGTTGAAAAATGTAAAAAAAAAAAAAAGTGAAAAATACCCTCCCCCAATAAAAATGAAAATTGTCCATTTTACCCCCAAAAAGCGGATTTTTTTTTTTTACAAACATGTTTGGTATCGCCGTGTGCGTAAATGTACGTACTATCAAAATATAATGTTAATTATCCCGTATGGTGAATGGTGTAAACGTAAAAAATTAAAAAAGTCCAAAAAGGCTGCTTTTTTGGCACATTTTATTAAAAAAATTATAATAATAAAAAATTATCTTAAAGTTTTTTATATGCAAATGTGGTATCGATAAAAAGAAGTGCAGATGACGGCGCAAAAAATTAGCCCTCATACCGCCCTATATATGGAAAAATGAAAAAGTTATAGGTGGTCAAAATAGGGCGATTTTAGATTACTGATTTTGTACAAAAAGTTTTGGATTTTTTTTTAAAGCGGTTCAAAAATATAAAATTATCTAGTCATGGGTATCATTTTAATCATACTGACCTGCAGAATAAAGAACACATGTCATTTTTACCATAAAGTGTGGAAACAAAACCCTCCAAAATGCGCAAAATTGTGGTTTTCCTTTAAATTTCCTCCCTAAAAATCCCCTCAAATCCACTTCAAACTTAAATGGTCCCTGAAAAATTCAGATTTTGAAATTTTCGTGAAAATTTGGAAAATTGCTGCTATTGTATTTGTGAATCATCATACATTTTTTTGGGAATATCCATTTTCCTTACAAGCAGAGAGTTTCAAAGTTAGAAAAATGCTACATTTTCAAAATTTTCATGAAACTTGGGGATTTTTAACCAAGAAAGAATGCAAGTAACAAGGAAAATTTACAACTCACAAAAAGTAGAATATGTCACACAAAAAAACAATCTCGGAATCAGAATTGACTTAAATGCAGTAGGTGCAAGAAATCCAGCAAGTCTGTAAAGATCTCCCAGGCAATGCAGAAATGCATCATTATGCCAGTTTCCCTCAATTATTATCTCATAATGCAACCCAATTCTGAAAACCATTCCTGAAGCAAGGGGGCAGTTTATGAGATTAGATATGATTCTAATGCCTGTGCAAAATATAACAATGGCATTGGTTACAGGCACATTTCTAAGCTTCTGAATGTTCCAGTGAGCCATAGGTTAGGGCCATAATAAGGAAGTGGAAAGACAATCATTTCATCATAAATTTACCTCGACCAGATGCTACTCTCAAGATTTTTTACAGAGAATGGAAAATAATAATCAGAAGAGCCGTCAAAGAACCACAAAAAGACAGGAGGGGCTCAACATAATACAAGTGGGGTGCTACCCAGTGAAAAAACAACAGAATGTCTAGACCAGAAAAAGCTATCACTGATAAATGGTAGCACACCCAATATAATTAATTGACAATGTTTATTAGTACAAAAAATATATATTAGAACATGCAATTGCACACAAAAAAGAAGTTAAAAGCAATAAAATCTCTGGCTAACTAAAGCCAGCACACCCGTCCTCGATAATACAATAAGCGACCTCGCGTCTGGTCCGCGGATAATATACAAAGAACAGTAATACAGAAAGCAATGATATCAATAAGAGGTATATATCACAATATTAATATAATCAACCATACACTTACTGACTGCAACATTTGCACTGTGCTGGGTTACCACACAGACCAGACATCAAGGGCCAAATAGGGATGGAGTAGTAAAGGAGGACTGTCAAAGAGCCAAGGGCCACTTGTGGAGAGCTTCAAAAAGACCTGGAATTAGCAGGTACTGTTGTCTCAAAGAAAACAGTAAGTAATGAACTCCGCCACCATGACTTGTATGCACGCTTATCATGCATGACTTCATTGCTGGATAAAAAGCATTTTGTAAAATTTGCTACACAGCATTTGGAAAAGTCAGTGAAATACTGGGACAATATAGTGGGGTCAGATGAGAGCAAAGTTAAAGGAAGGATGGAGCAAAGAAGGTAGGTGTCAGCTCACATGGGGCGGGGCGCACAGTCTCTCTCTTGGCAAATGGAAGAAATGTACTGGAAGCACCGGCACTTAATAAAACTCTGAATTTATTGCAGCCATAAATCATCAGGATATATGAAACAATGAAAGGATCAAACAGTCAACATGAACGGTTGACGCGTTTTGGATTCATGACCCTTTAACGAAACCTGTAGCATAAATGTGGTAGTAACACATTTATAATCATGAAATAGGAGGAGTGAGAGGTAATGGTAACACCTGCAGGGGTATTAACATGTTGCAGTCCTTCACCAAACACAAACCCCTTACATGCAATTCAGTTGAGATTAAAACAAACACAAAATCTGAACAGTGCCAAAAAAAATATGAAACAAATAAAATAAAGTAAAAGCTGGAAAAAAGAGAAAAGAAAACAGACTCAATAATGGAAAAACAGATTAGTACGGTTATTTGATCCATTTGGCTGAAAGCAATCAAATCGATATATCCACAGACTTTCTCGATTTCTAAGTGCTTTCAGCCCGTCCCCTTCTCTAACTTGCGTGTGGACCTTCTCAATGGCAAAAAATTGCATATTAGAGACATCATCATCATGAAGATCATATCATGAAAATGTTGGGACACATTTGACCCATTCGCATTAAGTGGATTATTCACACATCTGATATGTTCCTAGATACATTTTTTCAAGTTTCTCTTGGTGGATCCTATATATGTTAAATTGCAACTCAAACACGTGATTTTATACACTACAAAACAAGAGTCACAATTTAGAAATTCTCTGATCTTGTAAATTCTATCAGAGTGTATATCAGAGGACAGGGTTTTGGTAGCATATTTTGCATACTACACACCTAGTTTGGCTGCATTTATAGAACTCCTGCGTATTAATCAAGCTACCTGTATTATGGATTTTAAGCATTGGTGGGAGGCTGGGACAAAGAATACTTGCTAATATGTTGGGGCTTTACGTGAAGAAAAATTGTAACCCTCTTTTAAAATGACATCAAGGACAGGATCTTGTCTGAGTATCGGAAGGTACTTGTTTACAATTGCTTTAATGTTATTAAATTCCGCACTGTATGTGGTAACAAAAGAGACTTTGTTTTGATTATTAAATTGACTATTTGCACAGCATACCTTCCGATTCTCAAGCAAATTAGTTCTAGGTTTATTGTGTACTCTATGTTTTGCCCTACCCAGCATCCAATTTTTGTACCCCCTTGCTTTGAGTCGATCACACGCTACCTTCTGTTCTGCTATTGAACTTTCTCTAGTTGAACATTTTCTTTTAGCTCTGATTAGTTCCCCAACTGGTATTCCTGTTATCATATGATGAGGGTGACAGGAACTGGCATGTAAAATAGTATTACCAGTAGATGGTTTGCGACGGGTACAGGTATCTATTCTGGAGTTAGGTGCATTCACAGTTAACATAATATCAAGAAACGGAACCTGGTTCTTATGCCACAAGTGTGTAAACCACAGATTGTGGACATTGTTGTTCATATACTGAACACAGTCTGAAGCCTCTGTCAGTACTTGTCCATATGACAACAATATCATCGACATATCTGCCGAACCATTTCTAGAAGGGGTTTGTTTAATTGAAAATGTAGTGGTTTTTATACAAAAAAAACAAAAACAAATTTGCCACAGTCGGGGCTGAGTATTGAAGCACCCATATTTTGTAAATAAAAAACATTTTCATACATAAAGAAATTATGTGATAGAACGTACCAAAGGACATCCAGAATAAACTCCTGTAACACTGAATCATACAAAGAGAATTGTTGCATTATATCAGCGACTGCCTGAACTGACATAGTGTGAGGCAAGGAGGTGTAAAGGGACTCAATGTCACAGACCAACCAGGACATTGAGTTAGCAGACCCTGGTATGTGCCAGTCACCATGTGCATTTTCATTTAGGGCTCTGTACAGCGTTCATGCAGACCACCGATACCCCCCTCCCCCCTCGCGAAATATCTGCTGACCTAATCAGCAACTCATGATGGTTTTTTAACTCTTTGAGGGCAATCTTTTCTTTTTTAGTGATATTTTCCCTCCCCATGTCCACTTTGTTTTCCAAAACAAGTAGTTCATCCACAATTAAATCTTGAAACCTATCCATAGGCAGACATCTCGAAGAAACTTTTAAAGTTTTCTACTGTAAAATCGCATGACCTAAGGATATATTTCTCCAATGCAGAAGAGCTGCACTCCAAAAGGCGCAGATCACATAGCACAATCTACTCCTGAATGGAACTGCAGCTTACCTGTTCTACTGTGGACAAAATACTATGGACACTGGAATTATGTGGTTCATCACTGTCAATACCAAAAAAAGTATTTTCGATGTCAATGCACGTACAATTTTATTTTTATCAATAATGGTGTCAAAAACATTAAAGTGTTTAGTATGGCAAAATCCCAGACCTCTAGACAACAAACTTAATTGTGGCTCAGTGAGAGTAAATGAAGAGAGATTTATCACATTATGTGTTACTACCTCCCTCTCCGTTCCCGTGGAGAACATCTTGGGCCAGTGTTTTCTCCCGGCACGCCTGATGTGTTTATTGACCTCCTGCCCTGAGGTCTGGGATTTTGAGCAACATAATTTTCAATATCAGAAGTGATATCAGAGGTGTCAGACACGCCCCCTGACGAAGCCCATACGCGAAACGTGCGTTGGGGTGTTGGTGCTTGGTGTTCCTGGCTTGTGGGTATATGACAGGTAGTCTCTTTAGGTATTACTAATTTTGGGTCCCTATTTCTGTCTGTTATACTGCATTGCTGCTCCCTATGTTATACTGATGTATGTTAGATGTTATATCTACATTGTAGTATATTATGAGTTTGCAGCCGTGTCAGTTTTATATTGTATATGCTCTCGACTGAATACCTACATTACCCATACCAGATTCACTGGCACTTGTTGTCTCCTGCCTAAGGTTATCCTCTGCCTTTTAATTATTTTTAATTGTTTGTTTTATATTGTCTAATAAAGATTGTCATACTTTTTGAAATAATATTAGTATTGTGGGTCTCTTTGTTTTTGGCTATATATTGGTACCCCCGGGACCTACATACGGCGCTTAATGTTTGCCGTGTTGTTGTTTGGCTAAATTAAAACTACAACTCCCAGCATGCCCAGACAGCTGTTTGCTGTGTGGGCATGCTGGAATTTGTAGTTTTGCAACAGCTGGTGGTCTGCAGTTTAGAGACCACTGCACAGTGATGTCTATACTGCCCTCTAGATCTTGCAAAACTACAACTCCTAGCATGCCCACACAGCTGTTTGCTGTATGGGCATGCTGGGAGTTGTAGTTTTGCAACATCTGGAGGTCCACAGTTTGGAGATCACTGTTCAGTGGTCTCTAAATTGTAGCACTCCAGATGTTGCAAAACTACAAATTCCAGCATGCCCACACAGAAAACAGCTGTCTCGGCATGCTGGGAGTTGTAGTTGCGTACCTCCAGCTGTTGCATAACTACATCTCTCAGCATGCCCTTCTGTGATCAGTCATGCTGGGAATTGTAGTTTTGCAACAGCTGGAGGCACACTGGTTGGAAAATACTGAGTTAGGTAACAGAACCTAACTGAAGGTTTTCCAACCAGTGTGCCTCCAGCTGTTGCAAAACTACAACTCCCAGCATGCATGGTCTGTAAGTACATGCTGGGAGTTGTAGTTTTGAAACAGCTGGAGGTTTGCCCCCCCCCCCCCCCCCATGTGAACGTACAGGGTACATTCACACGGACGGGTTTACAGCAAGTTTCCTGCTTCAACTATGAGCTGCGCAGCGCAAATTCCTAGCGGGAAACTCACCGTAACCCGCTAGTGTGACTGTTCCCTAAAAACACTACACTACACTAACACCTAATAAAGAGTAAAACACTACATATACACCCCCTTACACTGTCCCCCCCTCCCCCCCCCCAATAAAAATGAAAAACGTATTGTACAGCAGTGTTTCCAAAATGGAGCCTCCAGCTGTTGCAAAACAACAACTCCCAGCATTTCTGGACAGCCACTAACTGTCCAGGCATGCTGGGAGTTTAGCAACAGCTGGAGGCACCCTGTTTGGGAATCACTGGCATAGAATACCCCTATGTCCACCCCTAAGCAATCCCTAATTTAGTCCTCAAATGCGCATGGAGCTCTCTCACTTCAGAGCCCTGTCGTATTTCAAGGAAACAGTTTAGGGCCATATATGGGATATCGCCGTACTCGGGAGAAATTACACTACAAATTTTGGGGGCTTTTTCTCCTTTTACCCCTTATGAAAAGGAAAAGTTGGGGTCTACACCAGCCTGTTAGTGTAAAAAAAAAATAATTTTACACTAACATGCTGGTGTTGCCCTTTACTTTTTATTTTCACAAGAGGTAAAAGGAAAAAAAAGATCCCCAAAATTTGTAACGCAATTTCTCCTGAGTACGGAAATACCCCATATGTAGGCGTAAAATGCTCTGCGGGCACACAACAAGGCTCAGGAGTGAGAGCGCACTATGT
Source organism: Hyla sarda (assembly GCF_029499605.1). Lineage (NCBI taxonomy): Eukaryota > Metazoa > Chordata > Amphibia > Anura > Hylidae > Hyla > Hyla sarda. The sequence continues at coordinate 250,649,792 of NC_079190.1, read as the reverse complement.
ACATTTGAGGCCGAAATTGGTGATTTGCACAGGGGTGGCTGATTTTACAGCGGTTCTGACATAAACCCAAAAAAATAAATACCCACATGTGATCCCATTTTGGAAACTACACCCCTCACGGAATGTAATAAGGGGTACAGTGAGCATTTACGCCCCACAAGTGTCTGACAGATTTTTGGAACAGTGGTCCGTGAAAATGAAAAATGTAATTTTTTGGTTTGCACATCCCACTGTTCCAAAGATCTGTCAAACGCCAGTGGGGTGTAAATGCTCACTGTACCCCTTATTACATTCCGTGAGGGGTGTAGTTTCCAAAATGGGGTCACATGTGGGGGGGGGCGGTCCACTGTTCTGGCACCACGGGGGGCTTTGTAAATGCACATGACCCCGACTTCCATTGCAAACAAATTATCTCTCTAAAAGCTCAATGGTGCTCCTTCTCTTCTGAGCATTGTAGTTCGCTCGCAGAGCACTTGACGTTCAAACATGGGGTATTTCCATACTCAGAAGAAATGGGGTTACAAATTTTGGGGGGCATTTTCTCCTATTACCCTTTGTAAAAAAGTAAAATTTGGGGAAAAACCAGCATTTTAGTGGAATTTTTTTTTTCATTTACACATCCGACTTTAACAAAAAGTTGTCAAACACCTGTGGGGTGTTAAGGCTCACCGTACCCCTTGTTATGTTCCTTGAGGGGTGTCGTTTCCATAATAGTGTGCGATGTGGGGGGTTTTGCTGTCCTGGTGCCATAGGGGCTTCCTAAATGGGACATGCCCCCCAAAAACCATTTCAGAAAAACTCACTCTCCTAAATCCCATTGTTGCTCCTTCGCTTCTGAGCCCTCTAGTGCACCCGCCGAACACTTGACATACACATATGAGGTATTTTCTTACTCGAGAGAAATTGGGTTACAAATTTTGAGAGGATTTTTTTCCTTTTACCCCTTGTAAAAATTCAAAAACTGGGTCTACAAGAACATGCCAGTGTAAAAAATGAAGATTTTGAATTTTCTCCTTCACTTTGCTGCTATTCCTGTGAAACACCTAAAGGGTTAACACACTTACTGAATGTCATTTTGAATACTTTGAGGGATGCAGTTTTTATAATGGGGTCATTTTTGGGGTATTTCTAATAGGAAGGCCCTTTAAATCCACTTCAAACCTGAACTGGTCCTTGAAAAATTCCGATTTTGAAAATTTTGCGAGAAATTAGAAAATTGCTGCTGAACTTTGAAGCCCTCTGATGTTTTCCAAAATTAAAAACTCATCAATTTTATGATGCAAACATAAAGAAGACATATTGTATATGTGAATCAATATATAATGTATTTGGAATATCCATATCCCTTATAAGCAGAGAGCTTCAAAGTTAGAAAAATGCAAAATTTTCTAATTTTTCATGAAATTTTTGAATTTTTTCACCAAGAAAGGATGCAAGTATTGACGAAAATTTACCACTAACATAAAGTAGAATATGTCACGAAAAAACAGTCTCGGAATCAAATTTATAAGTAAAAGCATCCCAGAGTTATTAATGCTTTAAGTGACAGTGGTCAGATTTGCAAAAAATGCTCCCGTCCTTAGGGTCATAATGGGCTCCGTCCCCAAGGGGTTAACTGTGAATGCACCTAACTCCAGAATAGATACATGTACCCATCGCAAACCATCTACTGGTAATACTATTTTACATGCCAGTTCCTGTCACCCTCATCATATGGTAACAGGAATACCAGTTGGGGAACTAATCAGAGCAAAAAGAAATTGTTCAACTAGAGAAAGTTCAATAGCATAACAGAAGGTAGCGTGTGATCGACTCAAAGCAAGGGGGTACAAAAATTGGATGCTGGATAGGGCAAAACATAGAGTACACAATAAACCTAGAACTAATTTGCTTGAGAATCGGAAGGTATGCTGTGCAAATAGTCAATTTAATCATCAAAACAAAGTATCTTTTGTTACCACATACAGTGTGGAATTTTATAACATTAAAGCAATTGTAAACAAGTACCTTCCGATACTCAGACAAGATCCTGTCCTTGATGTCATTTTAAAAGAGGGTTATAATTTTTCTTCACATAAAGCCCCAACATTAGAAAATATTCTTCCTCCCAGCCTTCCACCAATGCTTAAAATCCATAATACAGGTAGCTGGATTAATACACAGGGGTTCTATAAATGTGGCCAAACTAGGCGTGTAGTATGCTACCAAAGCCCTGTCCTTCTCTGATGTACGCTCTGATTTATACAAGATCAGAGAATTTCTAAATTGTTACTCTTATTTTGTAGTGTATAAAATCACATGTTGCAATTTAACATATATAGGATCCACCAAGAGAAACTTGAAAAAACGTATCCAGGAACATATCAGATGTGTGAATAATCCACTTAATGCGAATCTGTCAGATGTGTCCCAACATTTTCGTGATCTTCATGATGGTGATGTCTCTAATATGCGTTTTTTTTTGCCATTGAGAAGGTTCACAAGCAAGTTAAAGAAGAGGACTGGCTTCAGGGACTTTGAAATCGAGAAAGTCTGTGGATAAACAAATCGATTTCTTTCAGCCAAAAGGATTAAATAACCGTACTAATCTGTATTTCTATTATTGAGTTTGTTTTCTTTTCTCTTTTTTCCAGCTATTGGTTTATTTTATTTGTTTCACATTTTTTGGCACTGTTCAGACTGTGCGTTTGTTTTTATCTCAACTGAAGTGCATGTAAGGGGTTTGTGTTTGGTGATGGACCGCAATGGGTTAATACCCCTGCAGGTGTTACCATTACCTCTCACTCCTCCTATTTCATGATTATAAATGTGTTATAGCCACATTCATGCTGCAGGTTTCGTTAAAGGGTCAAGAACCTGAAACGCGTCAACCGTTCAAGTTAACTGTTTGATCCTATCATTGTTTTGTATATCCTGATTATTTTATGGCTGCAATAAATTCGGAGTTTTATCGAGTGTCGGTGCTTCCTGTACATTTCTTCCTTAAAGGAAGGATGGCTATACAAATTTACCAAAAGATTCTTCACAAATATCTGTTTACGACTACCAGGATGAACTTGATACAACAAGGGTGAACATTTCAGCAAGACAATGATCCCAAACACACAGCCACAACGAATTACCATCATATGTTGAGGTATCGCTGTATCAGTAAACATATTCAATATCTTTTCCCTTTGTCATTTCACATTATTTGGTGAGAAAAATGGTGATATGCTCAATACTTATGTAGTGAGTACAGAATCTTTTTTTATGTAAGAACATTCTTGTAGGGCTGGACATGTTAATGTGTAAAACTACTTAGGAATTTGTCAGGTGATGTTAAACAGCCAGATGTCACAGAGCTCCATTGACATCTTAAACAACATCCCTATTATAAGCTTTATGGGGGAGATTTATCAAAACCTGTCGAGAAGAAAGGTTGCTGAATTGCCCGAAACGATCTGATTGGTTGCTATGAGCAACTCAGTAACTTTTCCTCCAGAAAGGTTTTGCTAAAGCTCCTCCTATGTTTTACTTAGAAAAATCTTACCTGGCCCTCCTAAGGGGCGGAGTTGGGAAGGTATTGGTTGGCATGCCGGCAAGGGAATAACAAAGGCCTCCATCTTGTCAGTATTGACGATTACATATCTAACTTTGCGGTTGAGGTAGGAGAAGAGCCGACTATAGAATACAGCATCACTGGAGGTCTGAGGACAGAAGCGCAGCAGGCACATATCCTAATGTATAAAACAAAGTATGAAAGTATAAAATAGTGACATGACAAATGAGTCTAATTGTTTATTTAACCCCCCCAAAAAAAAAATCCTCCCTTAGTATCCCTTTTTTGCTTATCTGGAGACTAGAAGAGGTATTACCTTTCCTTGCGCCAATGCTTCACTTTCAACAATATAACTTGTCTCAACAATATAACTTCCAAGACAGTGGTTGCGGGGCAAGGATTCTATTGTGATCATTGCATGTGGGCAAAACCATGCCACATGTGAAGGACAGTGGCCGCATAGTGTTGTTGCAATAGGATGCCCATCCCCCATCTCGAAAGTTAAACTTACAATATGGGACCAAGGTGGAAGTGGACTGCAAGGGAGCAAGGAAAATAAATACCTTTTCTGATCCCCTAATCTTTTCTATTGCGTTTCTGTAAATCAGGGCATTTTTACATAGGCAGACAGCTACTCGATATGAGCAACGTTGACTATGTACAAGAAGATCAGGGACTGTTAACATGACCCAAAAATGTACTGATTTTTACTGCCATAATTGGCAGCAGCACATCTCCCAATTTACATGGCCTTTACAACTACAAACTTATAATTCCTCAGAGGTCTTATTATTTTTTGTGTGTGTATTGTAATTATTTAAATCCCTTAAGGACACAGCCTATTTGGCCTTAAAGGGGTATTCCAGCCTTAGACATTGTTAGGGTCACAGCAGGTGGTGGATCCTCTGTGCCTGTGTGGATGATGACGTGAACCGTGCCAGGGAGCGGAGTCTAAGGTGCCACTGGTTTTCACCAGAGCCTGCCGCAATGCGGGACGGTCTTGCTGCGGCAGCATAACCTAAATGCTCATGAGTCCCAGGGTAGATTAAACAATTAATTCCAAAACTCTTTGGAGGGCTAACCCTCCTCGGGCACTAATACACTTATCCTGGGTCTCACTGAAAAAACTTTTTATTGGTATGCTCTAAAAATCAAATTATTTTGAACGGATTTATGAACAGTGATTAAAACTATCAGAGATCTCTCTTACACTAACTAATAGAAACGTATTACTACTGGCCGATGGACACACTCCTGATCCTTATTCCAGCATCTGCTGGTTAGTGGTTTTCTATGATGAAGGGGACATTAAGGTCTCTCACACCTTGTGTACTGGTTGGGGGGTCTCATACACCCTCCACTCTATCGCTAAATGGGCTTTATGCCCCCTTTAACATCCACCCGTGGCATCAGGAGCTCTTATGAAGTCCAATTTAGGCTCATCCTTTTAATTTATATTATATTCCCTATAGAGAGTCTCTGCCTAAAATATTCACCAGTCTCCCCAACGTTTCGCCAGAGAACTGGCTTTGTCAAGTGCAGTTGGCTAATGGCGACATTTTCCAACACTTGTCTACTTATAGATTTTTATCGTGATGTCACTTCCGTTGCTTTTGTCACATCACTTCTGGTCCAGTGCAGCAATTACAGAATACCAGGTCACTTGTCACATGTTCCTTTGTTGTGATCATGTGATAAACCAATCACATGACTGCACGTCCGTTCCATGTGACCTATATCCTGGTTGTACGTCATTGTGCATTCTCGCGCTGTTCTGTGTATTAAACTTTCACCGGTATTCTCTGTATTTACGCATGCTCGGGATTTCTGACTTTAGGTTTGTTTTTTCTCTATTATGTTCCAATACATTATTATAGGATTCCTTTCTGGATTGGGCATCATTGCTTCTGCATTGTAACAGCCATCCCAGAAAGTGTACAATGCAGAAACAATGATGCCCAATCCAGAAAACCACTAACCAGCGGATGCTGGAATAAGGATCAGGAGTGTGTCCATTGGCCAAAAGAAATACTTTCCTATTAGTTAGTGTAAGAGAGATTTCTGATAGTTTTAAACACTGCTCATAAAGCCATTCACAAATAATTAGATTTTAGAGCATACCAATAAAAAAGTTATTTTAGTGAGACCCTAGATAAGGTTATTAGTCCCCGAGGAGGGTTAGCCCTCCAAAAGGGTTTTGGAATTTATTTCTGCAGCAGGCAGCACCTAGGTTGCTACCCCTGGCACAACTCATCCACACAGGTTGCTGGGATGTGGCATGGCACAAAAGGAAACTGTCAAGACGAGGTCAAGGGCAGGTGGCACAGGTGCAGGGTCAGTTAACGGAACAAGCATCAGGAACACGGATATCAGGAACACAGTATGCCTCCACTAGAGCACAAGGCAACAAAGATCCGGCAGGGAACAAAGGGCGGAGCTCACACTTAAACACAGGGTGCAGGTGTAGACACTTAATTAAATGAGTACTAGCTCTTTAAATGTAAGAGCTGCAGCACGCGTGCGCCCTACGGGGCGGGGGGCTGCGAGAACAAGAAGCGGCGCGTCCCGCAATGCAAATCCCAGCCCTGCCGGCAGTGGGGGCATGACAAGAGAGCGCTCAAGGCCAGAGTGTCTGGCCGGAGCGCAGATGTTGCAGACATCTTATTTACTATCCTATTCCTGTTTAATTGTGGGGGTCCTGCCGCTGAGACCCCCCGCAATCTCAGTGCAGCTCCCAGCATTCTGTGTCGGGCGCTGCTCCCAAAACGGAGATGTGACGTCGTACCACGCCCCCCTCGTGATGTCACGCCACATTCCCTCCATTCATGTCTATGAGAGGAGGCATGACGTCACAGAAAGCCGGGAGCTGCATCGAGATCACAGGGGGGTCCCAGCAGACTCCCGTGATCATTCATATTATCCCCTATCCTATATGGATAGGGGATAAGATGTCTAAGGCCGGACAGAGACAATTTAATTTTTGCATTTTTGTTTACTATTTTCTATATATCTACTGGCTCCAGAAAGTTAAGCAGATTTGTAAATTACTTCTATTAAAAAAATCTTAATCCTTTCAGTACTTTTTAGGGGCGGTATACTAAAGAGAAATCCAAAAAAGAAATGCATTTACTCTGATGAGCTTCTGAAGTTGAGTTGTTTTTTTCTGTCTAAGTGCTCTCTGATGACACGTGTCTCGGAACCGCCCAGTTTAGAAGAAAATCCCCATAGCAAACCTCTTCTAAACTGGGCTGTTCCCGAGACACGTTTAATCAGAACACACTTAGACAGAAAAGAACAACTCAACTTCAGAAGCTCATAAGTACTGAAAGGATTAAGATTTTTTTTAATAGAAGTAATTTACAAATCTGTTTAACTTTCTGGAGCCAGTTGATATATATAAAAAAAAAAGTTTTTTTTCCTGGATAACCCCTTTAAGCTGTACCCTTTACAGTAAAACTAACATGTTTTCTTTATTCTGTGGGTCAATAGGATGTTTACATGCTTTTCTATTATGGTATTGCTTCAGTTATTAATCTATTAATAAATATCAGTTATTTAACAAAAAAAGCATGTTTAAAATTGCCCTATTCTGACCACTATAACTTTATCATTGTTCTGTATACAGGGCTGTATGAGAGCTAATTTTTTGTGCTGTGATTTGTAGTTTTTACCAATATCACTTTTACATATACGCAATATTTTTTTTTTTACTAAAAGACAGACCAGAGGAGAAGATTACAGCAACGCAGCAGTAGCCAGGTGGAGGGGTTCTCTGGCTGCCCACTTGGCTTACTAGACCCGCATCTCTGTTCCATTAAAATGAACAGAGCTGAGCTGTAATACCACACACAACCTGAGGACATTTTAAAAATTGCATGATTGCAAAGTTTCGTGTGTCTTTTTCACAATGTGCCTGCTGGGTATAACTACTTGTATATGGGGATATAATATGTTTTTATTTTATTTTATAAATAGGCTTTGTTTTTGTAAAAATGTGAAAGGGATTTGACTGGGTGGTGTTTACAGGTGTTGTTGTAATGATAATATATTTAAGTGATTGCATTATTAGAACAAAGGAATACGTTTATTGATGAGAATTGTACAATTTAAAGGAGGCTCTAGTACCTTTTTGGGTCGCCTCTAGCCTGGATACAACATTAGATGTGGTGGGGAATGAGGCAAATGAGTTTTGTGTTGCGTCCTGTGGCTCAATTGTAGGGCCTATAGATCCTGCACACTTGTACAGTCATGGCAGTAAATGTTGGCACCCCTGAAATTTTTCAAGAAAATTAAGTATTCCTCACAGAAAAGGATTGCAGTAACACATGTTTTGCTATATACATGTTTATTCCCTTTGTGTATATTGGAACTGAACAAAAAAGGGAGGAAAAAAAGCAAATATGTCACACTAAACTCCCAAAAAATGGACTGAAAAAAATTATTGGCACCCTTTCAAAATTGTGGATAAATAAGATTGTTTCAAGCAGATGCTCCTTTAAATTCACCTGGGGCAAGTAACAGGTGTGGGCAATATAAAAATCACACCTGAGAGCAGATAAAAAGGAGAGATGTTTATTTAGTCTTTGCATTGTGTGTCTGTGTGTGTGCCACACTAAGCATGGACATCAGAAAGAGGAGAAGAGAACTGTCTGAGGACTTGAGAACCAAAGTTGTGGAAATATATCAACAATCCCAAGGTTACAACTCCATCTCCAGAGATATAGATTTGCCTTTGTCCACAGTGTGCAACATTATCGAGACGTTTGCAACCCATGGCACTGTAGCTAATCTCCCTGGGCTTGGACGGAAGAGAAAAATTGATGAAAGGTGTCAACGCAGGATAGTCCGGATGGTGGATAAGCAGCCCCAAACAAGTTCCAAAGATATTCAAGCTGTCCTGCAGGCTCAGGGAGCATCAGTGTAAGTGCGAACTATCCGCCGACATTTAAATGAAATGATATGGCAGGAGACCCAGGAAGACCCCCTTGCTGACACAAAAAAGCAAGACTACATTTTGCCAAAATGAACTTGAGTAAGCCAAAATCCTTCTGGAAAAATGTCTTGTGGACAGATGAGACAAAGATAGAGCTTTTTGGTAAAGCACATGATTCTACTGTTTACCAAAAACAGAATGAGATCTTCAAAGAAAAGAACACCGTACCTACAGTGAAATATGGTGGAGGTTCAATGATGTTTTGGGGTTGTTTTGCTGCCTCTGGCACTGGGTGCCTTGAATGTGTGCAAGGCATCATGAAATCTCAGGATTACCAATGGATTTTGAGTTGCACTGTACAGCCCAGAGTCAGAAAGATGGGTTTGCATCCGAGATCTTGGATCTTCCAGCAGGACAATGACCCCAAACATACGTCAAATGAAATGGATGGCAACAAAGCGCTGGAGAGTTCTGAAGTGGCCAGCAATGAGTCCAGATCTAAATCCCATTGAACACCTGTGGAGAGATCTTAAAATTGCTGTTGGGAAAAGGCCCTTCCAATAAGAGAGATCTGGACCAGTTTGAAAAGGAAGAGTGGTCCAACATTCCGGCTGAGAGGTGTAAGAAGCTCATTGATGGTTATAGGAAGCAACTGATTTCAGTAATTTTTCCAAAGGGTGTGCAACCAAATGTTAAGCTAAGGATGCCAATAATTTTGTCTAGCCCATTTTTGGAGTTTGGTGTGAAATTATGTCCAATTTGCTTTTTTTCTTTTAGTTAGTTTGCCTTTTTTTGGTTTAGTTTTAATACACACAAAGGTAATAAACATGTCTATAGCAAAACATGTGTTACTGCAATCCTTTTCTGTGAGAAATAATTCACTTTCTTGAAAAATCTCAGGGGTGCCAACATTTACAACCATGACTGTATTTTGCCAAAGATAACTTGAATGCTCAATTTTTGATAAATTGGGAAGTGAGCAGGTTAAGAAAGTGTTTCTGTCTGGCAGAGACATTCTTGGGAAACTCTTGCTGTGCATAGGTGAGCATTTCTCTGCTGTGAAATGTCAGCTGTAGGCTCTGCCATTAGAGGTAACACATTAGGCCGCACATATCACTGAGCTCTGTTGCGCTGAGCGCTCCGGCCACTACTCTGGCCGTGAGCGCTCTCCTCCTTCTTCCTCTGAAGGGCCCTGGCATTCGCATCGAGAGACGTGCCCGCATGCAAATCTCGGGACGTCAATTACCTTCTGCTCCTGCTGAATCCCCCGCTGCCTGCTCTCCAGTGAGCGCGCCCCCGCCTCCTAGGGTGCACGCAAACCGGAGCTCCAAGATTTAAAGGGCCAGTGCGCCCTTAATTAGTAATTGCACCTGTCCCTTCCTTATAGGTTTTTGCACCTCCCTCTACCTCTTGCAGGATCTTTGTGTGTCTTGAGCCCCTAGAGAAAGTGTTCCTGTGTTTTGCCCTGCCTGTGTTCTGACCTTCCGCTTTGTGACCTGACCTTGCCTTCTTGCCGCCTGCCTGTAGACCTCCTGCTACATTTCTGATTATGCATCTGAGCCGCCAGCCCTGACCTTCTGCTACTACTGACTCTGAGTTGTCACATCCTACCTGTGCCACGTAATACCTTGGCTGCCTGTAGGGGACGAGTCGTATCAGGGGTAGCGACCTGGGTGCTGTCTGCTGCAGCAAGACAATCCCGCTTTGTGTCGGGCTCTGGTGAAAACCAGTGACACCGTAGACTCTGCTCCCTGGTACAGCCCAAGCCATCTTCCTCACAGGTCAGTGGATCCACCTACCACAGCCGTTACAAGCTCTTAGTGTCCCACATATCACTATTGGGGTGACCGGCTGTCAAATGTAATGGCTCCCCATATGATAGTACCAGCAGTTGGGGCAAAGTGTTGCCCCTACAGCAAAGGCAGGGGTGAAGTGCAACAAGTGGCCTCCATACTCGAACCTGACTGTCTCCAGATCCCAAACAGAACCTGGATTCATCAGTAAAGACGTTATGGTAGCAGTCCAGGACTTTTGTTAGATGGTGGCTGTCTGACAACATAATGGGCAACATGACAACAAATTTACGTCTGCTAAGCACCTGAAAATGGCCAGGGCAGAGCCAGGGGTGTGTAATGCAGGTGACACTTGTGTTTGAATGGAAACTGTGAAAGCTGCTTATACTTGGGGTCGGATCAAATCATCCTCTCTACTGGTGGTCTGTCTGGATCATCTGGAGCCTGGTTATAACATAATCACTGCTTCGCATATCTCCTTGGTTGGAATAGCCAAGATGGCAAACATTTTGTTGAAGTGACCATCCTGCTTCTCCCAGTCTAATAATGTGCCCCCTTGGAAAGTCTGCCAACTGGGCTAAATGTCTTTGAGTTGTAGAGGCATGTCTATCAGTAAATAATCTCTCACTAAGAGGTACACTACCTTTTTTTTTTATAGAGTACTAGCTGAGTACCCAGTTTTTCCTTCCTATTCCGTGTTGGGGAGGAAAATGAACAAAGGAGGAAGCTTTTGACTTCATATCCCATCCTCATATATTGTTGTCATATCCCAACCCCATTTCCCAACCTCATATCTCGACCTCAAATCCCGAACTCCTATCCCGTCCTCATATTTTGACCTCATATCCCATCCTCATATCCTGTCCTCCTAACCCGTCCTCCTATCTCGACCTCATATCGTGTCCTCATATTCCGTCCTCATATCCCGACCTCATTACCCGACCCCATATCCCGTCCCCATATCCTGTCCTCATATCCCTTCCTCCTATCTCAACCTCATATCCCATCCTCATGTCCCGTTCTCATATCCCGACCTTATATCCCATCCTCATATCCTGTCCTCATATGCTGTCCTCATATCCCGTCCTCATATGCTGACCTCATATCCCGTCCTTATATGCTGACCTCATATCCCGTCCTTATGTCCCATCCTCATATCCTGTCCTCAGGTGGGACTGATTTGTGATGACTATATTGTAAGCTGAAAATAGAAGGGGACGTGGTTTTGTGGGATGGGACATGATTTGAAAACCAGACCGATTCACAAAAAGGGTAGATAATAAAAGAGGTGGGGCTTAAACAGTGGGCGTGTGTTTGTGAGATTGGGTTTGGCTTGCAAGCTGGACTGACACATTCACCAGGAGATGCAGAGCGGAGCTTGTGGAATAAGGTACTGGAAGTCCCATATACTTGCATGAGACTTGAAACAAAAACCCATGTTGTACATAAGGGTGTAGGTAAGGGTTAATTTAACTATCATATATCATATATTTTATTTGACATATAAGTAATACGTGTACCAGTTATTATTGAAATATCTCCATCCATACAAAGTTATGTGGGAACATACATTTCCCATAGATTTGCATGCGACTTTAAACAAAAACCCTGACCCTCACATATGGGGGGTAGTTAAGGGTTAAATTAAAGGGGTACTCCGGCCCTGAGACATCTTATCCCCCATCCAAAGGACAGGAGATAAGATGTCTCACCCTGGGGGTCCCGCCGCTGGGGACCCCCGCAATCTTGTATTCGCCACCCACCTGTTTGAGCTGCACGCTGCGGTGCCAGCTCACAAACAGCCAGGTGGAGACCACGGGGCCGGAGTATCGTGACGTCACGACTCCGCCCCCTTGTGACGTCACCCCCGCCCCAGCTATGCAAGTCTATGCAGTAACATTTTTCCCATAGACTGGGGGTGAGTAAGGGTTAAATTACCTATCCTATGTTTGTTGTTGACAGCAGTCTGTATTGGAGCGGGCTCCCGACTGTTGCCCGCTCCATACTCTGCAGCCCCCGGCTGATTTCAGTAGTCGGGGCCGCTGCCGATAGTTAGCATGCGGCGACTGGCTTTTAACCCTTTAGATCGCCACTGTCAAAGCTGACAATGGCATCTAAAGGGACATGTGCATGCTCCCTGGTGGGCTAGTGGGGTGGATAACCCCCCCCCCCCCCCCACAGCACGATCGTGAGGGGGAAATCCACTATAGAGGTAGTCGGAGGACTTACCTCTGTTCCCTGCTGTCCCGTGGCTCTGTCATTGATAGAGCCTGGCTGGACTAGGCTCTATCAGTGGAGCACAGAGCACACAGTTCAATGGAGTTCAATAGAACACTATTGATCTGTATGAGGAATCTAATGATTCCCCCCTAAAAGTCCAATAAAGTGTAGAAAAAGAAAAAAAAAAGTTTTAATAAAGGTTTAAAAGACACACATTAACCTCTTACATGTTAAAAGTTCCAATCACCCTCTTTTCCTACAGAAAAAACATGTAAACATAATAAAAAGAAACATATTTAGTTTCACTGCGGGCGTAATTGTACGAACTATTAAAATATAACATTATGTATCCCATATAGTAAAGGACGTAAATGTAAAAAACAAAATACCTAACCACAGAATTGCAATTTTTATAATTTCCCAGAAAAAAAAAAAAAAGTTTAAAAGCGATTAAAAAGTCAGATCAATACCAAAATAGTACCGATACAAAAAAACTGATTATGGCGCAAAAAATTAGCCCTCATACAGCCTGGTATGTGAAAAAAATAAAAAGCTACAGGGGTAAAAAAATGGCAATTAAAAAATTCAAAACAGTTCAGATTTTTTTTTTAATTAGTAAAACATGATGGAAACTAGGGCTGGGCGGTATGACCAAATATGTGTATCACTGTATTTTTGTAACTTATGGCGGTTCCACGATATATAACATATTCCCCCCCCCCCCTCCCAAAAAAAAAATTATCAGCCCAGTGCTGCGCTGTCCCCATCGGGGTAAATGCGCACATATCATCCGCAAGTGATGCCCTCCTCGTCCTCCTGTTTGTTGCTGCCGCCGGCACGGACACTCTATACTGTACGCTGTATCCCTATGCCCGGTGTCAGGATCCGGGCTGGTAGCGGAGGCTGGTGGTGGATCCGTTGTGCCAGAGAGGTGATGACGGGGGCCGTACCAGGGGAACCGAGTCTAAGGAGTTACTGGTTTTCACCAGAGCCCGCCGCAAAGCGGGATGGACTTGCTGCGGCAAGTAACCCCCAGGTCGTTTCACCCAGTAGTGACTCAACCTCTCTGGCTGCTGAGATAAGGCAAGGTACAAGAGGATCAGGCAAAGGCGTAGTCAGACACAGCAAATGATCAAGGCAGGCAGCTCAGGTTCACAGGCGGAAGTCAGTAGCAACGGGAACGGCAACAGGCAGGGCAACACAGGAACAAGGAATGCTTTCTCTCAGGCACAAAGGCAACAAAGATCCGGCAGGAGATGGTACTTATAGGCAGTGCACAGGTGAGGCCTAATTAAGTCCAAACAGCACTCCCTCTCACAAAGCTTAACCCTTAATGAACCAGTTTGGACCAGGCACCAATCACCTGTGCAGTGGTCCTTTAGATCTAAGAGTCCAAGAGTCCCTGTGCACGTGTGCCCTAGAGAGCGGGGATGCACACGCTGTGACGCCGGAACGCTGCCTGGGGACACACGCTGTGAGCGCTCCGTGGCCAGCAGGGGGCCCGGAGCGCTCAGCATAACACCCGGGCTGCAAAAGGTAAACAAAATAAACTTTAACACACGTGCCTACGTCTGCCTTACGCTCTTCCAGGGGACGGGAACGTCGGAAAGCAGTCAGCCTATCACCGGCCGCAGCGATGTTCCCACTCGGCCGGTGATAGGCTGAGCCCACTGTCATGTAAGAAGCCAGCCGGCTTCTTACATGACAGTGCGCTCAACCTATCACCGGCAGAGGCGGAACATCAATGCAGCCAGTGATTGGCTGATGGCTGTCCAACGTTCCATTCCATAGGAAGAAGGTCTGAACCGACGGTGAAGGCGAGTTAAAGTTTATTTTGTTTATCTTTTGAAGCCCGGGCATAGGGATACAGCGTACAGTATAGAGTGTCAGCGCCGGCGGCCGCAACAAACAGGAGGACGAGGAGGGCAGCGTTTGCGGGTGATATGTGAGTATTTACCCTGATGGGGACAGCGCAGCGCTTATAATTAATTGCGGGTCACATATGATTAGTTCCCCGATGCGGGGACAGCGCAGCGCTGGGCTGATAATGCATTCATTTTTGAGGGGGAGGGGCCAAACCAGTATTGCGGCATGGGAAAAATTCATATCGTGCAGGACAAAAATTTTGGTATTCGGTATGAACCGGTATACCGCCCAGCCCTAATGGAAACTATATACATTTTGGTATTGCTGTAATCAGGCGACCTAAAGTATTAAAACAACATGTTAGCTCAACCACAAGGTAAATGGTGAAGAAAAGAGAACCACCAAATTTTCTAAATAATCTTTTACTATTTCAATTTCACTTAACCAATTATATATATTTTTTTGGTTCGGAGAATATGTTATTGAAAAATTAAAAGGTATCATTACAGAAGGTAGTTATGGCTATTATAGGGCGAGGAGGAAAAAAGGAGAGCGTAAAAGCAAAGATTGGCCAAGTAGATTTTGCTTAGTTTTAGTCCCGTGGACAAGTAGTTTTTTTATTACATTTCCACACCCCTACCTGGGTGTCTTTTTTTCAATGAGAGTATATATTTTTTAACATGTTTCACCTGTAAAAACCATGCAGCAAATAAACATCTAATAAAATCAAGCAAGTTGCTGTGCAATGCGCGCAGTGTAGCTGTGCAGTAAGTGGTCTTATGCCCCAAGGATCAAGCCTTTTATTCAGCAATTATCACTAGATTGTAGAGTATAAACCAGCTATGTGCCCTGAAATTGTAGCCACAAAAGTGAGCACTGGCAACAAATGGTAGCTTTTATCTCCTATCACAGGTTCTTTTAATTGGATTTATGGACTTTTAAAAAAGCTATCAATATTCTATTAAGCTAATACGCTAGTTCTCCTGGATAAATGGTTTTCTTTGACATTTAACACATTAAAGCACAGCATACTGCCTTTGAGGATAGTGACAGGTCAGTTTAAAAAGAATACATGATAACACGCATTTTGAAAGTTATCGATTAATAACAAAGTGGTAATATTCTCACTAATAGAACTATAGTAACAATAATGAATAACAAATGTGCAGTACAAAGGCCACTAAATGTAAAATTCAGGAAGGCTAGAATTCCACTGAGTTTTTTTCCCACCAGCAAAAATGCCAGGAAAACTGCCACGGATTTTCCTTGCGTTTTCTGGCGTTTTTCCTGGTGTGTGGAAATAGCCAGTTTTGTCCCCTATGGCAGTTTGTATAGTGTATAGTATCACTACTCACCTCCCCGGGTCGTATAGTATACAGGGGGGCATAGTGTACCCGTGTATACTATACAGGAGCCGGGAATCCTGTCACCAGACTGAAAAGACTCCCTGCTCCTATAGCCCCTTTGGGCGGTATACAGAATATACAGCTATCTATAGATACCTGTATATATATATAGTGTATACAAAAGACAAGATCCCCTTACCTTCCTCGCTCCCTGTCGGGTCTGTGTAGCTCCGCCCCCAGTGATGACATCATTAGGGGGCGGAGCTACAGACAGGAGCCAGGCTAGTAAGTCTGAAGCTCTGTTCACATTGTCCGTTTTGTATAATGTGAATAGACCCTTCTGGCAGTGTCTACCCAGACAGGGAGACTCCAGCTGTTGCTAAACTACAACTCCTAGCATGCATGCTGGATGTTGTAGTTTTGCACCAACTGGAGAATTCCTGTTTGGGAAGACATTGTATTATGGGTGCTCTCCCCAGTGGACAGCGCCAAAAATGTACTAACCAATTTTTTGTGTTTTTTTTTCCTTCTCATTTCAGATCCGTGTATGCAGAGGATTACGGTGGATTCGATGGATTACGGCGGATGAACAGTTTTTTTTTCTTATAATAAAATGGCTAACAAGGGCTGTGGGGGAGTGTTTTTAAAAATAAAATAATTTTTCCAATGTGTTTTTTTTTTTATTATTGAATTTTCAGGCTTAGTAGTGGAAGCCAGGGCTTAGCGTTAGCCCCAAAAACAGCTAGCGCTAACCCCCAATTACTACCCCGGTACCCACTGCCACAGGGGTGCCGGGAAGAGCTGGTACCAACAGGCTCCTGGGCCTAGGCGGTAACAGGCTGGCGTTATTTAGGCTGGGGAGGGCCAGTAACAATGGTCCTCGCCCATCCTGGTAATGTCAGGCTGTTGCTGTTTGGTTTGTATTGTGCTGAGAATGAAAATACGGGGAACCCTATGCGTATTTATAGGGTTCCCCGGCTCTGTAGCCCTGAGTACAGCTGATCCCGACCTTCACATCTGGAGGATCGCAGGGGGTGTCAGGAGAAGTGACATTCACTGTGATCTGTACCATACTGCGGGTACTACTACCCCCAACATGGCGCACACTCTGTTCCATGTTGGGAGCTGTAGTACCTGCATTAATAGAAAGATCACAGCAAGTGTCACTCCTGACACCCACTGTGATCCTCCAGTATAATGTATAGATGCGGGCGACCGCTCTTCTATGGTCCCCTGCACTGACGTATATACACACCTATTCATATTTCCCACAGAGAGTTGTGATTGGCTGGAACCATCTGGCCAATTACAGCTCTGCGGGAAATATGAATAGGTGTATATATACGTCAGTGCAGGGACCATAGAAGAGCGCCTGGCCGCATCTATACATTATACAGGAGGATCGCAAAGGGGTGATCTGTCAATTAATACAGGTACAACTACTCCCATCATGGAACAGTGTGTTCCATGCTTTAAGTAGTAGTACTACCTAAAAAAAAAAATTAAAAAATTAAAAACACACACACTCTACATTTATATTATTGTCAGCTAAATTTTTAGGTCCCTGTCCGCCCACATAAATTGATCCCTGTTTAAAAATTTATAAAAATTTTGTTCTAAAAAAAGATACATTTCGTTAAATACTATTTTTTTCATCACTACTGTATCTTTTTTATTATAATTTTTTAATGATACCCTACGAAATTTTATTAAAAAAGGTATCTTCATCACTTTTTTGGTTCGCTAAAGTACATAAAACAATAAAAACCGCCGGCAAAAACGCCAAAATTAAAACCAACATGGTGTTTCTCTTGGTGTTTTTTCTCTCCCATAGACTTCTATGGGAGGAAAACGCCGCGATTTATGTGCAAAAAACGCCAAACTAGGTTTTGTTGGGCTCAGCCTAAAATTGCTGAAAAATGGCAAAAGGATTAAAAAAACGCCAAACTGAAAAACGCCAGATGGTTCTGGCATTTTGCAGTTTACTATTGACTTGCAACTAACATCTGGACGCTGGATTTTTTCTCTGAAAAAAAACGCTGTGGCACATTTATGGCGTTTTTGCTAAAAAAATTCTCAGTGGAATTCCAGCCTAAAGCTTGTTATCCACTTTCAATAGATGCCAGTGGAATGCTCATTCAGGAGTTAGGCTGGAATTCCACAGAGGATTTTTTTGCAAAAACGCCGTACAAAACGCCAATTTCCCCGCACAATGTTTTTTCAGCAAAAAAAACCCCACGTCTAGATGTTAGCTGCAAGTCAATAGTAAACAGTAAAATGCCAGATCCACTTGGCGTTTTTCAGTTTGGCATTTTTTTTTCCTTTTGCCGTTTTTCAGCAAATTTGGGCTCAGAGGCTGTGTTTTGTAGTCATGTAGTCATGTAGTGCGTGACCTTTTGAGCACTTCATACTGTGTTAAGTACTTTATACCTTTACTCACCTGTTTACCATAGATTTAACAATAAACCCTTTTGTGTCCGTGGATACGTATGTATACATGTATCTTTCCAGGAGTACATGTTTATTTATCTCCATCATGGTTCTTGCCTTTTACTTACAAGTGTTTTTTGTTTACGCCTACAGCCAGGTGTCTTGTTACCATGGACCCGATTCCCAGTCATCTCCGTTCCTGATGCATGATACACCACGGGTGTTACATTATGTGCTCCGGCCGCACACGCTCGCTGTGAGCGCATGGTCCCGTTACCTGCTGCTGCCAGCGGGGCTGGGATTCGCATCGCGGGACGCGCCCGCATGCAAATTCCAGTCCGTCACTCACCAGGTGCTTCTCCTGCCCCCGCCTCTGCCTCTCTGCTCCGGCGCGCGTGTCCCCGTCTCCTAGGGCGCACGCGCACCGGCACTTTAAGATTAAAAGGGCCAGTGCGCCCATTAGTGTAGTACACCGGTGGCTCATTGATAAATTCCTCCTCCTCCCACACTTCCCTGTCGGATCTTTGTTGCCTTGAGCCTGAGAGAAAGCATACCTGAGAGTTGCCTTGCCGTGTATCTGATCCTTTACTCTGTGACTTTACCTTGCTCCTCTGTCGCCTGCCTACTGACCTCCTGCTACGTCCTGACTACACTACTGTGCTGCCTGCCCTGACCTTCTGCTATCCTGACTATTAGCTGCCTTATCCCTCCTGTGCCTCGCATCTCCTCAGCCGCCTGTGTGGTCGAGCCGTGCCAGGGGTAGTGACCTGGGTGCCGCCTGCAGCAGCAAGTCCATCCTGCTTTATGGCGGGCTCTGGTGAGGGTCCGGAGTTCCGGAGTCAATATCCTTGGTTTATATGCGCCAGTGCATGGCTATGACTGATTGCTGACGTGATTTCCTGTTATTACATGATATGTACTGATGCATACTATATGACCAGCTGACTGTTTTTACATTGCATGATTGGTTTTATGGGAGGGGAGGGGACTATTTATCTACCTGGATGCACCTTGCTGTTATTTTGCTGCTACCATTCCCAGAACTACTATCTTTGAAGGAGTTTAGTAACCCCCTATAAGTACCATGTTGACTTCTTAGTCATGTGCAGAGCCCCATTTGTTCAGATTTCCCCAGCAGTACTGTCTATTTTATAACTGTTTACATTTTTGTCACATTTATTGTCCTTGCATTAATGTCAACAAAGCTTTTTCTTATACTTGTGAATGTCTGTAAAGTGCCTATAGACAATTTCACCTTTTTCAACTGTTCATTGGCGTAAAGATATGTAAAAGTCATTAAAATAAATATAGTGAAACAAAATACAAAATACAGGTTCGATAATGTTATTCCCAGAAGCTGAATGGGTTCACTACAAAGTTATACATGATTTTGCTGTGAAAATTCTACATGAAGTCTAAATAAAGCAGATGTGCCAGAGATACGGATCGGAAGCACAAACAATTGATGACACATACCAATGTATGGGATGGGATTAATATAGAAGGGCATAAAGCCAATAAGCTATATTTCGCCCCCTCAACGAAAGTCTATGGGAAGGGGGCGCGACCGCTGTCACGCTCCCTTCCCATAGACTTTGGTAGAGGGGGCGGGCATGAAGTCAAGAGGGGGCGGACGAGACGTCACGAAGGGGCCGGGCGTGACGTCACGCCCGGCGGCCGTGAACACGGAAGCCCGCACACAGCGTTCGGAGTAATGAACTTCCGGACGCTGTGAGCGGAGCTCCGAACTGCAGGGCAGCACACAACCCCTTTAAGTGTTCCTTTTATATTTTTTGAGAAGTGTTCTTGCTGAAAACTGGGGAAGAATAGTGTTAAGGGTTTACTGAAAATCTTCCCATCATTATTCTCTTTTCAGAAATGCATTATGTTCCTGTAGAAAACTACTGATGATACAGAGAGGCTACCAAGTCTTCCAAGCCTATCAAGGTACCATATATACAGTGACCTCTATCAGTACAAGAGCTGATATTAATTTATTAAAGGAAATCTGTCACCAGTGTCACCTGCACTAACCTGTCAGTACCGACCAGATGACAACGGTACTCACCTTGTCCAGTTCCTTGGTGGTGATCTTCGGTAATCTTCTCCGTTAGCTCCGCTCTGGGCACTTGGCTTGGGGCACGGGCGGAGCTTTATGATGTCACCACTGCTGGTTCTCTCACAGCGGGACCCAGCAGAAAGCAGCAGCGGTGACATCACTAAGCAGCGGTGACATCATTAAGGAACTGGACAAGGTGAGTACCGTTGTCATCAGTGTCACCTGCACTACCTGTTGGTACCGACAGGTTAGTGCAGGTGACACTGGTGACAGATTTCCTTAAAACTACGTTCTGTGATTATAATCCAGATCTGATTTAGTAAATGCAATGAGAGAATACCTGTCGGGGAAAAAAAAAACACAAAGAAAACTACACTTGAGGCTTCCGGTTCCGGCACACACATGTGAGCAGGGCAGAGGCGGACCTCCTCCCTACCGTCGGCACCTATCGGCGAACGTACCAGCACAGAGGGGCCGGTCAGTATCCGCTTCACCCGCAGACACCGGGTGAAGTGCCAGTGAATGGAGCAGTACCTGCAATGGGCCGCACAAACGCCGCTCTCCTCCTCACAACCCCGGCCAGCACAGGAGCACGCAGCCTCCAAGATGGCGCCCACACCTCTCCTGTCTTCCTCAGCAGCGGCGCTGCAGGAGAACTTAGATGAGCTGCCAGAGACTCCTGCTCACTCTGGCAGACAGCAAGCAATAGAGGGGGGTCTCGCTCCAGCCACACTGGGATCTAGCAAAGTATCTCACGCAGCTGCCTCCTCACTGCATGCTTACTGCATGAGGAAGCTGTCCCCTCCACTCCTATAGCATGCAGCACCTCAGCTCCTGCCTCCACCTCCTCCATACAGGCTTCTCAGCCCCCAGCTACACAGCCTGATGCATCTCAACTATCTCAATTACAGCTGTACTCTCTATCAGCTGCTTCCATGGATTATATGGCAGCAGAAGTGGCCAAGCGCATAGGTCCCAATCTACAGAAAATATTGGAAGAAACTGTGCGCAATTGCCTACAGCAATTACAATTGGAAGTGGTGTCTCATGCATCCAGACTTGATGAAGTGGAACACAGAGTCCTGGCAAGAGAAGAAGCAGATGCTGCTCTGGAGTCGAAAGTCCGCAGTGCTGAGGTGGACTTGGTCAAAATGAGTGAGAAACTGGAGGACCTTGAAAATCGCTTCCGCTGCAACAATTTGCGCATGGTTGGGGTGAAAGAGGACATTGCTTCTCCGCAGCTACAATCCTTCTGCGAACGAGATTTACCACGGTCCATTGGATTATCACATCCAGTCCGTGTGGAACAGGCTCATCACATTGGCCCCACTCCTGAAAGACGACGTAGTTCCTCCCAGGCTTTGGCGGACAGGTTATATTCAAACTCCTGGACTTTAATGACAAAGTGAACTTGTTAAGGGCCTACAGGAGACGTTCTCAGCCCATTGTCATCCACGGCATGAAGATCCTTGTTACGCCGAACGCTCTGGGTCCCCCTCCTCCTCCGGAGCGCTCGCGGCGTCTTCTGCCCTGCAGCATTCAGTCAGCATCGCTGACCGGAGACGCTGCTCTGAGTTCCCCCGGCGGGGATGCGATCCGCGCGGCAGGACGTGCCTGCTCGCGGGTCGCATCCCGTTCTTCTCACCTGTCCCGTTCCCTGGCTGTCACGTCCCGACGCTCGCAGCCCCGCTCTCTAGGGCGCGCCGGCTATCTGAAATTTAAAGGGCCAGTGCACCATTAATTGGTGCCTGGCCCAATCAGTTGTTAATCACTCCCATTCTATATGAACCCACTCCCATTCTATATAAACCCACTTCCTGTCCTCGCCGGATCTTGTTGCCCTAGTGCCCTGAGAAAGCGTTTTGTGTATCCCAAGCCTGTGTATCCAGACCCTTGCCGTTGCCCCTGACTACGACCCATTGCTGCCTAGTGTCGCTGACCTAACCACCGTGGTCGCCCAGCAATCACAGCAGATCGCGCAACAAGGACAGCAACTGACCGTTATGCTGCAACAGCTTCTGCCGCAACTACAGCAACCATCTCCTCCGCCAGCTCCTGCATCTCCTCCGCAGTGAGTGGCTGCTCCCAGCTTCCGCCTGTCTCTACCGGACAAGTTTGATGGAGACTCTAAACAGTGCCGTGGATTCCTGTCCCAGTGTTCCCTACACCTGGAGATGATGTCGGACCAATTCCCTACCGAACGGTCTAAGGTGGTTTTCGTGGTCAGTCTCCTGTCTGGAAAGGCCTTGTCATGGGCCACACCACTTTGGGACCGCAACGATCCCACCACCGCTACTATCCAGTCCTTCTTCTCAGAAGTACATAGTGTTTTTGAGGAGCCAGCCCGGTCTTCCTCAGCCGAGACTGCTCTGCTGAACCTCGTCCAAGGGAGTTCTTCTGTGGGTGAATACGCCATCCAGTTTCGTACCCTCGCCTCAGAGCTATCCTGGAATAATGAGGCCCTCTGCGCGACCTTCAAGAAAGGTTTATCCAGTAACATCAAAGATGTCCTGGCCGCACGAGAAATTCCTGCAAATCTGTCTGAACTAATCCACTTGGCCACCCGCATCGACATGCGTTTCTCGGAGAGACGCCAGGAACTTCGTCAGGAAAAGGATCTTGTTTGCACCAGGCGGTTTTTCTCCCAGGCTCCTCTCTTCCAGCGTCCTTTGCAATTTGTTCCTGTGCCTTCCGCCGAGGAGGCTATGCAAGTGGATCGGTCTCGCCTTACCCTACAATAGAGGACTCGCCGACGAAACGAGAATTTGTGCCTGTACTGTGCTAGTACTGAACATTTCCTAAAAGACTGTCCTATCCGCCCTCCGCGTCAGGAGAAACGCACGCACCTAGTTCACAAGGGTGAAATTCTGCCTCTCCACGTCTGATTGTACCTGTGCGGATTTCTCCTTCCACCAACTCCTCCTTCTCAGCAGTGGCCTTCTTGGACTCTGGTTCTGCAGGAAACTTTATCTTGGCCTCTTTTGTTAATAGGTTCAGTATTCCAGTAACCCGTCTTGTCAAGTTGCTCTTTATCTCATCAGTAAACGGAGAGAAATTGGACTGCACTGTGCGCTACCGCACTGAACCCCTGCCCATGAGCATTGGACTTCACCACCAAAAAATTGAATTTTTCGTTCTGCCTAACTGCACCTCTAAAGTTCTTCTCGGCTTGTCGTGGCTCCAGCGTCATGCTCCTACCCTCGACTGGACCACCGGGGAGATCAAAAGTTGGGGTCCTTCTTGTCACAAGCGATGTCTCACATCTGCTTCCACTAGTCAAACTCCTGTGGCTTCTTCTTTACCAGGCCTTCACAAGGCTTACCAGGACTATTCAGATGTATTCTGCAAAAAGTAAGCAGAGGTCTTACCTCCACATAGACCTTTTGATTGTCCCATTGACCTTCTTCCTGGTACCACTTCGCCCCGTGGCAGGATTTACCCTCTGTCAGCCCCAGAGACTCAAGCCATGATGGAGTATATCCAGGAGAACCTAAAGAGAGGTTTTATTCGGAAATCCTCATCCCCTGCTGGAGCGGGGTTCTTCTTTGTTTCTAAAAAGGATGGATCCTTACGCCCATGTATTGACTACCGCGGTTTAAATAAGATTACCATCAAAAATCGCTATCCCCTGCCTTTGATCTCCGAACTCTTTGACCGTCTACGAGGAGCAAGTATCTTTACCAAACTGGACTTAAGGGGCGCGTATAATCTTATTCACATCCGTAAAGGTGATGAGTGGAAAACCGCTTTCAATACCAGAGATGGACATTTTGAATATCTAGTTATGCCCTTTGGGCTCTGCAATGCCCCTGCAATGCCCCTGCAGTCTTCCAGGACTTTGTTAATGAGATCTTTCGGGACTTATTGTATTAATGTGTTGTGGTCTCCTTGGATGACATCTTGATTTTTTCCTCTAACTTAGAGGAACACCGTCGTCATGTCCGTCAAGTGCTCCAAAGACTCAGTGAAAACCACCTGTATGCTAAATTTGAAAAATGTATCTTTGAATGCAACAGTCTTCCTTTCCTAGGTTACCTAGTCTCGGTTTTGGATCGGCCACGCCCTTCTGGACTCCGCGCTATCCAACACTTCCTGGGATTCGCCAACTATTATCGACAATTTATTCCCCACTTCTCCACCATTGTGGCCCCTATTGTGGCTCTGACCAGGAAGAATGCTAATCCTAAGTCGTGGCCTCCACTAGCAGATGAGGCCTTCAATCGCCTCAAAGCTGCCTTCGCCTCTGCACTAGTTCTGTCCAAACCTGATCAGTTAAAACCATTCTTCCTGGAAGTAGACGCTTCCTCAGTCGGAGCCAGAACCATACTTCTGCAAAAAAAACGCTACCGGACGTAACATTACTTGTGGTTTTTTCTCAAAGACTTTCTCTCCGGCAGAAAAGAACTACTCTATTGGAGATTGTGAACTTCTGGCCATAAAGTTAGCACTCGAGGAATGGAGACATCTATTGGAGGGTTCCAAACACCCCATTGTCATTTACACTAACCACAAGAATCTGTCTTACCTCCAGTCCGCTCAGCGTCTGAATCCTCGCCAGGCTAGATGGTCATTGTTTTTTGCCCGCTTCAACTTCGAGATACACTTCTGTCCCGCTGACAAGAATGTCAGAGCTGACGCCCTTTCTCGTTCCTCTGATGCCTCCGAGTCTGAAGCTCCTCTGCAGCATATCATACCACCTGAGTGCCTGGTCTCCTCTGCTCCAGCCTCACTGGGGCAAACCCCCCCTGGAAAGACTTTTGTTCCTCCACGCCTTCGCCTCAGGATCCTCAAATGGGGGCAATCTTCTCACCTGGCTGGTCATGCTGGCATTAAAAAGTCCTTACAGCTAATCTCCCGTCTGTATTGGTGGCCTACACTGGAGGGTGACATCACTGATTTTGTTCGGGCTTGTACTGTTTGTGCCCGGGATAAAACTCCTCGCCAGAAGCCTGGTGGACATCCTTTGCCCGTCCCTGAGCAACCATGGTCCCAAATTGCCATGGATTTCATTACAGATCTTCACGTATCCCATGGCAACACCGTCATCTGGGTGGTCGTTGATCTTTTCTCCAAAATGGCTCACTTCATTCCGCTTCCAGGCCTTCCTTCTGCGCCACAGTTGGCGAAGCAATTTTTTCTGCAGATTTTTCGTCTTCACGGGCTTCCCACGCATATCGTCTCGGATAGAGGCGTTCAATTTGTGTCAACATTTTGGAGAGCTCTCTGTAATCAATTAAAGATCAAATTAAATTTCTCGTCCTCCTATCACCCCCAATCCAATGGACAAGTGGAAAGAGTAAACCAGATTCTTGGTGACTACTTGCAACATTTTGTCTCCTCCTGCCAAGATGATTGGGTCGACCTTCTGCCCTGGACTGAATTTTCGTACAATTTCAAAAATTCTGAATCCTCTGCCAAATCCCCATTCTTTGTGGTGTACGGTCGTCACCCTCTGCCCCCCCTCCCCATTCCCACTTCTTCTAGAGTTCCTGCCATGGATGAAGTAACCCGGGACTTCTCCGCTATCTGGAAGGAGACTCAAAAGTCGCTCCTACTGGCCTTGTCTTGAATGAAGAGACATGCAGATAAAAAGAGAAGAACTCCTCCTGTCTTTCTCCCTGGGGACAAAGTGTGGCTCTCTGCCAAATACATACGCTTTCGTGTCCCTAGCTAAAAGTTGGGTCCTCGCTACCTCGGTCCTTTTAAAATCAAGAATCAAATTAATTCTGTCTCTTACAAACTTCATCTTCCTTCTTCTCTTCGCATTCCTAACTCTTTCCATGTGTCTCTTCTCAAACCTCTTGTGCTTAACCGCTTTTCTCCCAAGGTTACTGTTCATGCTCCTGTTTCTGGCTCCTCTGATGTCTTCGCTGTCAAACAGATCCTCGCTTCCAAGGTGGTCAGAGGTAAAAAAAAAATTTTGGGTGGATTGGGAGAATTGCGGTGCTGAGGAGAGATTCTGGGAGCCTGAAGCCAACATCTTAGACAAGGACCTCATTGCCAGGTTTCTTGGCTCCAAAAAGAGGGGGAGACCTAAGGGGGGTGGGCACTGTTATGCAGAGTGCTCCGGGTCCCCTCCTCCTCCGGAGCGCTCGCGGCGTCTTCTGCCCTGCAGCGCTCCGGTCAGCAGCACTGACCGGAGATGCTGCTCTGAGTCCCCCGGCGGGGATGCGATCCGCGCGGCAGGGCGTGCCTGCCCGTGGGTCGCATCCCGTTCTTCTCACCTGTCCCGGTGCACGCGGCCCCGCTCTCTAGGGCGCGCGCGCCGGCTCTCTGAAATTTAAAGGGCCAGTGCACCCAATCAGTTCTTAATCACTCCCATTCTATATAAACCCACTTCCCCTTCCTGTCCTCGCCGGATCTTGTTGCCCTAGTACCCTGAGAAAGCGTTTTGTGTATCCCAAGCCTGTGTATCCAGACCCTTGCCGTTGCCCCTGACTACAACCCATTGCTGCCTGCCCTGACCTTCTTCTACGTCCGACCTTGCCCTTGCCTTTTCCCTGTGTACCGCGCCTATCTCAGCTGTCAGTGAGGTTGAGTCGCTATCGGGTGGAACGACCTGGGGGTTAGCTGCCGCTGCAAGTCCATCGCGCTTTGCGGCGGGCTCTGGTGAAAACCAGTAACCCTTTAGATTCCGTTCCCCTGGTACGGCCCACGCCATCACCTCACTGACACAGAGGATCCACCACCAGTGTCCTCTCCGCATACCAGTCCGGATCCTGACAATCCTGCTATTTGAAGATTATTCTGTGGAAGTGGCGAAACGTAGGCGTGCCTTCAGCTCAATTTGTACTTCCCTGAATCAAGCAAATCGCAAATCCCAGCTTCAGTATCCGGCTACGCTGAAAGTATATGAAGAAGACGGCACTATTACCACGTAATCTACCCCGGCGGGGGCGACAGCCGCTTTGGACTCACTAGCACCATCATCTCAGCGTACCCCACGTCGCAGAAGCAATACGGCGATGCGTTCCCGCTCACCTCTCCTAGACCGACGTTCTCCAAACTTCACTCAAGAGCGCCCAGGGTCACCTCAGAGGGATCGTTGCAAGAGACAGCATTCGCCCAGAAGGAGAAACAGCTATGACCGATCTCCCTCACCAGATTGATTACCCTCCAATGGCATCACGGTCGTATCATTCCTGTTTGTTTATTTGTTAGCTCACATATACTTGCCATAGCCTAGGGGGTGTTGTTCTTCTTAGTTTAGTTATCACTTTCTGTACTCATAGTTATTGTATGCTTTCCCTCTCACTCCCTCTGTTATTTGGGAATTCATCCCTCAGCCGGGGGGCGGGGAGGGGGGCTTTAGCCTTGGATACTTCAAATGTGTGAAAAAAGGAAGCTACATACCCATGTCTCGGGGGAGGCTAGCCTCCTATCACCACCCGAGGGGTCTCATTTCTGTTGTGTTTTTTTTAATTTTTGTTTTCGATTTATTGTTGTGTTCAATACCCTTATCGTCTTAGTCATCTTACCTGGTTTTGTTCAATGCTGTCACCATGCTGCGTTAGACACTAATGCTTTCCTCCCCTGTCTCCATACCCTGTCATGCTCACACTATCTACCCTTATCCACACAACTTCCAATGTTGGTCCACGAGTCCCACCTAATATTTATCCTCACACGCCTTCGTACTCATACTCATCTTTACCAGCACTTTCCCCCAAAATACCTCTATCCATTATGGTAACTGTAATTACCTGGAATGTAAAGGGTATTAGGTCCCCCCACAAACGCCGCCTGGTGTTACGCCATCTCAAACGCCTTAAACCTGATATAGTCTTGTTACAGGAAACCCACTTATCCTTAGGAGATTTTGCTAGAATGCAACAACAATGGGTGGGTCAGGTCTATGGTTCGCCAGCTCTGGAGGGTAAAGCGGGGGTTCTTACCCTAGTGCATAAATCTTTTTCTCATAATCTACTTTCGCACACTGCAGACGAGGAAGGGAGGATCTCACACCTACTTATAGATCATGAGGGGGAGCATTACAGCATTCACAACGTCTACGCCCCTAATGGAAAGAATACTTAGTTCTTCCAATCCCTGTCACGGTCTCTTCAAGGGGTAAGAGCGTGTTACATGATCGTGGGAGGTGACCTCAATACAGTACATGACCCGCTAGTTGACAGAAAGAACTCCACTAACCCAACACCGTTAGTCAGATCCCATGACAGGGTCCTTCGAGCATTTCTGGAGGACATAGGACTACAGGATAGCTGGCGCACAAGGAACCCGGATTCCCGTGAGTTTACCCATTATTCCAACGCCCACCTTGCGTGGTCGCGCATAGACTATATTCTACTTAGCCCTTCCCTAGACAGTAGAGTATCCAGAGTGGAATTCATGGATCTGGTAATATCAGATCATGCCCCGGTCCTCCTCGAGATCCAGTCATCGTGTCCTGCTGGCACTGATTATATCTGGCGCTTTCCCTCCTTCTTGGTTAAGGATGAGGCCTTTCTGGAATTGCTTCGGCATGGTGGCTGGAGTTCTACACGGATAACCCCGAGCCCATAGAACAGACCCCCAACTCTACTGGAACACTGCCAAGGCGGTCATGCGGGGCAAAATCATGGCTCATGTGTCGTCCATAAAACGCACAACCCAGACCAATTTTAAGCGAGCTAGTGCTGATTTACACACCACGTATGCCACTTATCTAGACACCCCCACAGAATCACATAGATTAGCTTGGTCCGCAGCTAGGACCACGTTTGAATTGTGGCTAGACAGGAGAGAACGTTTGCACCGCTCGTATTTTGTCACCGACCTATTCCGGCATGGTAACAAAGCGGGAAGACTATTGGCCCGTTTAGTCAAGGGTCGCTCCCTGCCCCCAACAATCTCAGCGCTACGTGATGGTTCTGGAGTGGTGAAAAACGATCCTCATAGGATAAATGGTATATTCGCTGACTTTTATAACTCATTATATGCTCACTCCTCTACGGATTTATCTGCAGGTACAGACTTCTTGAACCACCTATCCCTTCCATTACTTACTGACACTCAACGATCTGAGCTGAATGCTGATGTCACCAAGGAGGAGGTTTTCTCCACCATCAGAGAGCTTCACAATGGTAAGGCCCCAGGTCCTCATGGGTATCCTGGAGAATTCAACAAGTCCCTGGCAGACCAAGTAGTCCCATGCTTAACGGAAGTCTTTAATGACTTTCTATGCACGGTTAGACTCCAGGATACCGCATCTATGGCCTACATCAAAGTGTTGCCTAAACTGGGCAAAGACCCTTTGAGACCTAGCTCCTATAGACCAATATCACTTATTGATCAAGATGTGAAATTGTTCTCCAAACTTTTAGCTAACCGCTTAGCAAGATTTCTGCCGGGACTTGTGAGGTCCCACCAGGTTGGTTTAATCCGTAACCGTTAAGCCACCTCTAATATCCGCAGGGTCCTGTCGGTGCTGGATTCTGTGCAGCATCAACCCATGCCCATGTCTCAACCGGCCCTTCTAGCGTTAGACGCCGAAAAGGCTTTTGATAACGTTCATTGGGCATGGCTTGACTTGGTGCTGGACAGGTTCAGCATCACCGGGGCCTTCCGGACTTACTTGTCAGGATTGTACTCTTCCCTAGGACCCGTATACACACCGGGAATCTTGTCTTCTCCCTTTACTCTTTTTAAGGGGACCAGGCAAGGTTGTCCCCTCTCCTGCACTCCTATTTGATTTGGCCCTGGAACCTTTAGCCCAACATCTTTTGCATTCCCCAACATACTGTGGTTTACAGGTGGGAGGGGAATCAGTCAAATTGGCAATGTTTGCTGATGATGTACTGATCTTCCTCAGCAACCCCTCAGCAGCGTTACCTGCCCTTTTAGACGTATTACATTCCTACGGTACCTTCTCAGGTTAGGCTGGGTTCACATCACGTTTTTGCCATACTGTTTTCATTCCGTTTTTCTAAAGAAAACCGTATGGCAAAAAAAATGGATGGAACAGTATGGAAAAAAGTAAACCGTATGCGTTTTTAAACAGTATACTGTTTTTAAAAGTGCATACAGTTCCGTCAGTTTTTATAGAAAAAAAACCCATACATTTTTGAAAATTTTGTCCATTTTTAATGGGAGGGGTCTTCGGTGGGGACATTAGGATTCAAATGCGCATGTGCAAAGTAAAAACGTATACGTTTTTCCCGTATGGAACCCTATACATGTGCGTTTCCCATTGACGTCCATGTTAAAAAAAAACGTATGCGGTTGCAGTACGGTTTTTAAACCGGAGACAAAATCGTGGTACGGTTCCATACGGGAAAAAGTATACGTTTTTACTTTGCACATGCGCATTTGAATCCTAAAGTCCCCACCCAAGACCCCTCCCATTAAAAATTGACAAAATTTTCAAAAACGTATGTTTTTTTTTCTATAAAAACGTACGGAACTGTATGCACTTTTAAAAACACTATACTGTTTAAAAACACATACGATTTACTTTTTTCCATACTGTTCCATCTGTTTTTTTGCCATACGGTTTTCTGTGGAAAAACGGATTGAAAACAGCATGGCAAAAACGCGATGAGAACCCAGCCTTACACCATTAATGTGGATAAAACTGAATTGCTACCTATCGGCAGGTCACCCCCCCCCCCCCCCCCCCCCACGGTGGCTTTCTGACATTGCTCACTTTGGTCTCAGGGTTGCAAACACAGCGATCACTTATCTGGACATAAAAATAGGCAAAACCTCAGACTCCTTATACACTTCAAATGATCCCCCTTTATTTTCTAAAATATGTACAGAACTTCTTAGATGGCATAATCTCCCAATAATGTTCACGGGTCGCTGTCATCTCCTAAAAATGGTGAGCTTTGCCTGTTTACTCTACCGCTATTGTTAAAACATACGGATGTGCGCTCCCTGAATTCGGCATTTACCTCTTTTATTTGGGCAGGCAAACGGCGGAGCATTGCACTGCACAAGTTTATGTTAGGTAAATTAGTGGGTGGTCTGAATTTCCCAAACATACAATTTAGTCTGTGTATTTTGTTATGTCATAGATTGGATCCATGGCACCTCTTGTTATGCCAATGTATCCTTGGAGAGGGCATTGGCGGCCCTGTGGAACCTGACGGCTTTATTGCACACATCGTACTCACTCTTACCACCACTGGTCAAGCGCTCAGTCTTGCTCCGTGACACTATAGTCACATGGAAGGAAATTCGTAAGCTGTTCCAGTTGCCCTTTCTCCTCTGCAAACACATGCCCCTAACAGATCACCCGGAACTCCCTAGGGACACAGTATTTCCCGGGCACTCCTTATGGCGTGACAAAGGCCTTCTGGCAGCGGGAGATCTCATGGATCTTTCTACTAGACGATGGTACCCTGTCAGGGCAATCTTGGATCGCTTTGACTTGTCCTCCTCCCACACACTAGCGGTTAATCAGATTCGCTCCTTTTGCCACGCACGCTTAAGAAACATCAGCAAGGAAGCCCCCACACACAGCCTAGATAACATTATAGGCTCGACACCCCATAAAGCATCCATCTCCGACCTGTATCGGGCATTGAGGGACCGCTTCTTGAAAGTGGATCCGGATTCTCTCTTCAACGCATGGCGGAAATGGATATGGGATGACAACATCACACAATGCATCCTTCAGGGCTGGCTCACCATTAATGAACGCTGGCGTGAAACCTACTTTATATTGGCCCATAAAGCTTTATATGGTTTCAATATCTTACCCTCCCCCCAATTCTCGGACAGGATTACGGCCTGCCCAAAATGCTCCCAACCTTTGACTGATTTGTGGCATGGTGTCTGGATGTGCCCGATGACGAGTAATTACTGGGCGACTATTCTGGACCATATCAGGAAGCACTGGGAAATAGACATCCCGCTGACACCCCAGGCTGTCCTATTCCACCAGCTAAGACCGCCTGAGGCTGATTCGGGCGGCCCGGTTCCACCCAGGGTGCCATCCATCATTCACATTATTTTACATGTAGCACTAAGATGCCTGTTTCATTCCTGGATATCCCCAATACCTCCTGACATTTCATTTGTAATTTCCCAGCTGAAAATTTATAGTGGGGTAGACAGACTTGACACGGAACATCATAAAACTACAGGCACTAGGAAATTCTTTGCAAAATGGAAGTCTTTTCAGGGGTGTGGAAATTTTATAAAAAACTACTTGTCCATGGGACTAAAATGGAGCAAAATCTACTTGTCCCTCATGACGATCCACTTGTCCCGGCCAATTTTCGCTTTTACGCTCAAATTTTTTCCTCCTCGCCCTATAATAGCCATAACTACCTACTATAATGATAACTACCTACTATAATGATACCTTTTAATTTTTCAATAACATATTCTCTGAACCAAAAAAAAAAATATATATATATATATTAAGGGAAGTGAAATTTAAATAGTAAAAGATAATTTAGCAGATTTGGTGGTTTTTCTTTTCTACGCCATTTACTTTGTGGTTGAGGTAACATGTTAGTTTTATACTTTAGGTCGCCTGATTACGCAATACCAGATTTGTATCGTTTACGTCATGTTTTACGAATTCTGGACTTTTTCTAATTTTTTTAATTGCCATTTTTTTACCCTTGTAGCTTTATTTTTTTTTCCGCATACCAGGCTGTATGAGGGCTATTTTTTTGCACCATAATCTGTTTTTTGTATCGGTACCATTTTGGTATTGATCTGACTTTTTAATCGCTTTTTCACTTTTTTTTCTGGGATATTATAAAAATTGCAAATCTGTGGTGGTTTGGTATTTTCTTTTACATTTACCGTACGGGATACTTAATGTTATATTTTAATAGGTTGTACAATTACGCACGAAGTGATACCAAATATGTTTATTTTTATTATGTTTGCATGTTTTTATATAGGAAAAGGGGGTGATTTGAACTTTTAACATGAAAGGGGTTAATGCAGCGGTCTTCAAACTGTGGCCCTCCAGATGTTGCAAAACTACAACTCCCAGCATGCCCGGACAGCCAACGGCTGTCCTGGCATGCTGGGAATTGTAGTTTTGTAACATCTGGAGGGGCACAGTTTGAAGACCACTGGGTTAATGTGTGTCTTTCAAACTTATATTAAAACTTAAATTTTTTTTTTTTTTTTTTTTTTTACACTTTATTAGACTTATAGGAGGAATCATTAGATTCCTCAGACAGATGAATAGATTCTATTGAACTCTATTAATCTGTGTGCTCTGTGATCCATTGATAGAGCCTGGTCCAGCCAGGATCTATCAATGACAGAGCCGGGACAGAAGGAAGCAGAGGTAAGTCCTCTATATAGTGGATCGCCCCCCTGCGATCGTGCTGTGGGGGGGCAATCCACCCCACTAGCACACCAGGGAGCATTCACATGTCCCTTTAGACGCCGCTGTCAGCTTTGACAGCGGCGATCTAAAGGGTTAATAGCCAGCCGCGCCGATCGCTGCATGCTGGCTATTAGCGGCGGCCCCCGGCTACTGAGAACAGCCGGGGGCTGCAGAGTACGGAGCAGGCAGGAATCCCGAGTCCACTCCATACTCCCCTGTGAGCGCCGCATGCATCTCCCCGTGCAGACGCGCCTCCTCCCCTCAGCTCTCCGAAGCTACAGCTGGGGGGAGTGAAGGCAGAGGACGCAGGTCTGCGCGGGGAGAAATAAGCCACGCCCCCTCATCTCCCCCCGCACGTCTGCAGAGCAGGGAAGAGAAGACAAATACACAGCTTCTCATCTCCCCTGCTCTGCTTCCGAGGACACAGGCTGCAGAGTATGGAGCGGGCAGGAGTCGGCAGCCCGCTCCATACAGACCGCAGATCGCCGCCGCACTTGTCAGGTCCGGCCCTGCTTGCCAGAAGCCGGGCTAAGGGCAGGAAAAATTCACCTGCCCGGCGCCCAAAACTGCTAGTCCCGGGCATCAGGCGATAGGAATTTCACATCCCTGCTTTTATAATCACACACTATTCTGAGCTTGAAATAAGGGATCTTGTCAGACCGTTCCGCTGGACGGAATGGTACCACTTGGAATCTCTATACAACACCCTGGGTGCTCTGCACCTCCCCGATTAGCCTACCGCTATTGTTTCCAGTTATCCAGTGATTGCGGGACACTTGTTTCAGGCGCACATTATCAGATATCTTGTGGACTCAATATCTTGCAGTATTTAACATTGGACTCTATGGACTGGGTTGGGACAGGATGTGGAGTAAGTCGGAGGTGTGTGCCTCTTTATTATTTTGATATACATGTGAAATTTTTTTCTATATTGACGCTCTGCGTAGCGCCAAAATTTTATGATGACTGTTTTATATGGTTTGTTATTTTCAGAAAATGTTTAATAAAAATATATAAAAAAAAAAAGAAAACTACACTCCACTCTTAGAAAATCAGGGCTAGTGTGTCAGCAGAGTACGGGTACCCTCAAACAGAAGTTTACTTTATAAAAGGATTATAACTGTACAATAAATTTAAAATGTATCCATACTACACTGTTGTAAATTGTGAAAAATCACAAAAGAAGTCATGATATAAATTATTGTAATCAATTGTGTCTATTCAACAAATACAACAAAAATTACTTAATGATATTTATATACTATAAGACATGAGAGGTAGGTCTAAATCAATAGATCTACTGTATACAATCCTCCTTGAATCTTGAACAGTACCGATTAGGAAATAAAAACTCAACACACCTCCTAAACGCATGTTGTAATGTGATAAAGGATGTAATATGTAATCATTAGCTAACAGATCACCAAAGCACATTCACTTACTTTATCAAAGATACAAAGGCATGACAGTAACTAAATAAAGTACAGGCAGCACAAATATGATGGCCTATTCAAGATGTAAGTATGGTGTATCTTACAAAAATATCTGTATGGTGTGGTTTGTGTCATCCTTATTTTGATTTGTATTTTTTATTCACTGGCCATTTACCACTGATGGTATTTTCACTACAGACCTTTACATTTGCACCATACTTTTTGAATCATAATGTAT
The DNA here is from genome assembly GCF_029499605.1 of Hyla sarda. Classification (NCBI taxonomy): domain Eukaryota; kingdom Metazoa; phylum Chordata; class Amphibia; order Anura; family Hylidae; genus Hyla; species Hyla sarda. Next base: position 250,614,627 of record NC_079190.1, on the reverse strand, counting down.
AGTGCCTCTGTAGAAGCTTTTACTGGTAAAACTGTATACATTTAGGGGGAGATTTATCACTGACTTTGGAAAGTGAGTTTTGAAGTCTTTCTCTTTTTTGCTTTGGTTTTGCTTAAAGGGGTGCTCCGGGGAAAATTAAGAAAAATTTAAATGCTCACCACAATAATTGTTCTGTGTCTCCTGTAGTTATCCATGTGATTTTGCCAGCTCTTGTGGCCCCGTTGTCTCCTAAAAATTATTTTTTCTTGTTTGCAGCCCAGACTTACAACTCGCAGCAGTCAGTATGGCTCTGTGTAATAGCTGCCAGTCAATTGCTCTTACTATCTGTGTGCATGCTGTGTTTTTGTCAGCAGCACACAGTTTACATGTTTTTTCTTTAAAACTATCCTTACCCCCAGCAATAAATCATGATATGCTCTGAATGGCAGCAGTCAGTGATTAGATCTACAGCAGGAAAAGAGCAGTGTTATGTCCTGAGGAGACACTGGGCTGTTTTTATCACACAGGGGGAGGTGTGGCTGTGAAGCCAGAAACCATGTGGTGTTTGTCTTCCAGTAGGGTGGGGGCTAGTCTCAGTCTCAATAACGTCTTTCTCTCACTCCCTGCATGTAAGTGACAGCTGAAAGAGGGAAACTGCTGTATATAGCTAATGAATGATATTTAGACAAATACATAGGTTGGTGAGAGGGAAAGGATGGGCTATAGGTTTAGTTCCCCGGAGTACCCCTTTAAGTGTGAAATTTTAATCATACTAGGGGTTGATAAATTTACCATGGTGGATGAGGAGCATTTTTACTAAATAATGCCAGCCTGTTATTGCCTAGACCCAGGAGTGCCATTTTTGACTCCCCTGGCCTGTTGGTATTAGCTCCTCCCGGTACCCCTGTGGCAGTTGGTACTAGGATAATAATTGGGGGTTAGCGCTAACACTAAGCCCCCAGCTTAGTAAAAGACATTGCTCCCCAGGCAGGAGTCATCCCTCCGCGCTACGGTACTTACTACTACTACTCACATCATGAAACAGACTCTATTCTATGATGTGAGTAGTAGTACCACAGCAAGGAGAGACAGCTCCTGCCGGGGAAGCGGGCAGCATTCTGCGATACTACTACTCACATCATGGAACGGGCCACTTCAGCACCTCTACACCACAGGCTGTGAAGTGAAAAACTTCATTTTAAATTCCCCGCTGGGAGCCATGATTGGCTGGACCTACCGATCAATCACGGCTCCCAGCGGGAAATATGAAATCACAGCACTGTAGCTTCATACTGCAGGGAGCTGTGATTAACCGGTTGGTGCTAAACAATCATGGCTGCTGTTCCATGTGCAACATTTTGTAGTATATCTGCTGCCGAAGCAAGCCCAACATGTGTAACATTTTCTGTGCAAAAAGTAAGAAAAAAAAAAAGAGAGCTCTAAATCCCTTGATAAATCTCCCCCTTAGAGTTTGCAAAATGCCACCTAGATTTTTTTGTTTGTTGCAAAAACGCCGTAAAAAACGCCAATTTTCAGCAAAAAAACACCGCGTCCAGATGTTAGCTGCAAGTCAATAGTAAACTGCAAAATGCCAGATTCACTTGGTAATTTTCAGTTTGGCGTTTTTTTTATCCTTTTGACGTTTTTCAGCAATTTCGGGCTCAGAGGCTGGATTTTCAAAACGCCCGACAAAACCCAGTTTGGCGTTTTGTGCCCTGAAATTGTCATGTTGGCTTTAAATTTTGCGTTTTTGCAGGCGGTTTTTATTCTTTTTTGGACTTTAGCGATCCAAAAAAGTGATGGAGATACCTTTTTTATAAAAATTTTGTAGGGTACCATTAAAAAAAAGTAATAAAAAAGATACAGTAGTGATGGGAAAAAATTGGATCTAACGAAATTTATCTTTTTTATTACAAAATGTTTATTAATTTTTAAACAGGGATCAATTTATGTGGGCGGGTAAAGAACAAAAAATATAGCCGACAATAATAAAAATCTAGCGTGTGTGTGTTTTTCACTTTAAAAAAAAACATTTTTTAGGTAGTATTACTACTCCCAGCATAGAACACACTGTTCCATGATGGGAGCAGTAGTACCTGTACTAATTGACAGATCGCCCATTACGATCCTCCTGTATAATTTATAGATGCGGCCAGCCGCTCTTCTATGGTCCCCTGCACTACCGTATATATACACCTATTCACATTTCCCGCAGAGAGCTGTGATTAGCCAGATGGTTCCAGCCAATCACAGCTCTCTGTGGGAAATAGGAACATGTGTATATATACGGCCGTGCAGGGGACCATAGAAGAGCAGCCGCATCTATAAATTATACAGGAGGATCACAGCGGATGTCAGTAGTGATACTCGCTGTGATCTGTTCTTAACTGCAGTTATTACTACTCCTAACATGGAGCACGCTCTGCTCAATGCTGGGAGCTGTAGTACCTGCATTAATAGACAGATCGCATCATGTGTCAGAAATTACACTCGCTGCGATCTGTCTATTAATGCGGGTACTACAGATCCCAGCATGGAGCAGAGTGTGCTCCATGTTAGGAGCAGTAGTACTTGCAGGTAAGAACAGATCACAGCGGGTATCACTACTTACATCCACTGCGATCGTCCTGTCTATAGCAGAGATGGAGCGGCTGTATACAGCACTTGCATCTCTGCACTATACTCGGCCACTCACTCATTCATATTTTCCTCAGAGCTGTGATTGGCTGCAACCAACCGGCCAATCACAGCTCTGGGCGGAAAATTTGAATGATGTTTCCACCTGTGCACCTGTCTATATAACCTCTCTTCCCCTTCCCTTCCTGGCCGGATATTGTTGCCCTTGTGCCAGAGAAAGCGTTTACTGTGTTTGCCATAACTGTGTTCCTGACCTCTTGCTATCTCCATTGACTACGAACCTTGCCACCTGCCCCGACCTTCTGCTACGTCTGACCTCGCCTCTGTCTAGTTCTTCTGTCCCACGCCTTCTCAGCAGTCAGCGAGGTTGAGCCGTTGCCGGTGGATACGACCTGGTTGCTACCGCCGCAGCAAGACCATCCCGCTTTGCGGCAGGCTCTGGTGAATACCAGTAGCAACCTAGAACCGGTCCACCGACACGGTCCATGCCAATCCCTCGCTGACAGAGGATCCACATCCAGCCTGTCGAATCATAACAGTAGATCCGGCCATGGATCCCGCTGAGGTCCCGCTGCCAGTTGTCGCTGACCTTACCACGGTGGTCGCCCAGCAGTCTCAACAGATAGAGCAACTAGGACAACAGTTCGTCCAACAAGGACAGCAGCTGTCGCAATTGACCGCCATGCTACAGCAACTTCTGCCACAGCTACAGCAGCAACCATCTCCTCCGCCAGCTCCTGCACCTCTTCCGCAGCGAGTGCCCGCTCCTGGCCTCCGCTTGTCCCTGCCGGACAAATTTGATGGGGACTCTAGACTCTGCCGTGGTTTCCTGTCACAATGTTCCCTACATTTGGAGATGTTGTCGGACCAATTTCCTACAGAACGGTCGAAGGTGGCTTTCGCAGTTAATCTCCTGTCTGGGAAGGACCTGTCATGGGCCACACCACTCTGGGACCGCAATGATCCTGTCACTGCCACTGTACAGTCCTTCTTCGCTGAGGTTCATAATGTCTTCGAGGTACCAGCCCGAGCTTCTTCTGCCGAAACTGCCTTGCTGAACCTGGTCCAGGGAAATTCTTCTGTAGGCGAATACGCCATCCAATTTCGTACCCTCGCCTCTGAATTATCTTGGAACAACGAGGCTCTCTGCGCGACCTTTAAAAAAGACCTATCCAGTAACATCAAGGATGTGCTGGCCGCACGAGAAATTCCTGCCAACCTGCATGAACTTACCCATTTGGCCACCCGCATTGACATGCGTTTTTCTGAAGGACACCAGGAGCTCCGCCAGGAAAAAGACCTTGATCTCTGGGCACCTCTCTCACAGCATCCTTTGCAATCTACCCCTGTGCCTCCCGCCAAGGAGGCTATGCAAGTGGATCGGTCTCGCCTGACCCATGAAGAGAGGACTCGCCACAGAGATAAAAATTTATGTCTGTACTGCGCTAGTACCGAACATTTCTTGGTGGATTGCCCTATTCGTCCTCCACGTCTGGGAAACGCACGCACACACCCAGCTCACGTGGGAGTGGCGTCTCTTGGTATGAAGTCTGCTTCTCCACGTCTCACTGTGCCCGTGCGGATTTCTCCTTCTGCCAACTCCTCCCTCTCAGCTGTGGCCTTCTTGGACTCTGGTTCTGCAGGAAATTTCATTTTGGCCTCTTTTGTTAATAAGTTCAACATCCCTGTGACCCGTCTCGTCAAGCCGCTCTACATTTCCTCCGTCAACGGAGTAAAATTGGACTGCACTGTGCGTTACCGTACAGAACCCCTGCTCATGAGCATTGGACTGCATCACAAAAAAATTGAACTTTTTGTTTTGCCCAACTGCACCTCTGAAAGTCCTCCTTGGTCTACCATGGCTCCAACGCCACTCTCCTACCCTTGACTGGACCACCGGGGAGATCAAGAGCTGGGGTGTTTCTTGCCACAAAAAATGCCTCACGTCTGCTCCCAGTCTTGTCAGTCAAACCTCAGTGTCTCCTCCTATACCTGGTCTCCCCAAGGCCTATCAGGACTATGCCGAGGTTTTTTACAATAAACGAGCAGAGATTTTGCTTCATCATAGCCCCCGTCCTGGTAACACTCTACCCCGTGCCAAGCTTCACCCTCTGCCCCCCCTCCCCATTCCCACTCCTTCTGAACTGCCTGCCCTTGATGAGTATACCCAGGACTTCTCTGTCTTCCAGAAGGAAACTCTACTATCGCTCCCAATGTGCTCGTCCCATGTGAAGCGATAACCGGACAAAAAGAGGGTGAGACCTAAGGGGGGGGTACTGTTACGCCGAGCGCTCCGGATCCCTGCTCCTCCCCGGAGCACTCACGGCATTCCTCTCTCTGCAGCGCCCCGGTCAGACGCGCTGACCGGGAGCGCTGCACTGACACTGCAGGCGGGGATGCGATTCGCATAGCGGGACGCGCCCGCTCGCGAATCGCGTCCCAAGTCACTCACCTGTCCCGGTCCTCGGCTGTCACGTCCTGGCGCGCGCGGCTCCGCTCCTTAGGGCGCCAGCTCTCTAAGATTTAAAGGGCCAGTGCACCAATGATTGGTGCCTGGCCCAATCAGTCTGATTAGCTTTCACCTGTGCACCTGTCTATATAACCTCTCTTCCCCTTCCCTTCCTGGCCGGATCTTGTTGCCCTTGTGCCAGAGAAAGCGTTTACTGTGTTTGCCATAACTGTGTTCCTGACCTCTTGCTATCTCCATTGACTACGAACCTTGCCGCCTGCCCCGACCTTCTGCTACGTCTGACCTCGCCTCTGTCTAGTCCTTCTGTCCCACACCTTCTCAGCAGTCAGCGAGGTTGAGCCGTTGCCGGTGGATACGACCTGGTTGCTACCACCGCAGCAAGACCATCCCGCTTTGCGGCGGGCTCTGGTGAATACCAGTAGCAACCTAGAACCGGTCCACCGACACAGTCCACGCCAATCCCTCGCTGACACAGAGGATCCACATCCAGCCTGCCGAATCGTAACAGCATCTCTGCTATATTATGGACGATCGCATCGGGCGATATGTCTATTAGTACAAGTACTACTACTCCCATCATGGAACAGTGTGTTCCATGCTGGGAGTAGTACTACACAAAAAATAAAAATAAAAAAAATTGAAAAAAAGTTAAACACACACACTTTATAAAAAAAAATTTTTTTTTTTTTTTTGGTACTCAATGATTTTTGTACAAAATACGCCAAAGGGGCCAAAAAAGGCAAATTCCACACAAAGGTAAAAACGCAAGAAAAAATGCCAGAAAAAACGCCAAAACGCAGGGATAAACTGTGGAAGTTTTTTCTGGCGATTTTTCTGGCATTTTTAAGCCAAAAAAATAGCAGGGCAAAAATCTCAGTGGAATCCTAGCCTTAGGTGTGTTAAAATGGTCAAAGGAGAGTAGGAACAGTGGTATATGAGGTATGTAATAGTACAAATACTGCCATCACATTACAGATATCCTTTGCATTTGCATGGTTTAGGCACTTTGTTAGAAGTGATGGAAAAATGGATCTCTAAATGTCCCAGTTTCATTGATCAGAATATGTTTTCGCAATTGCTAAAGAACTCATGTTTATCCACTTCTGATGGTGTGGAAACAAAGTAATTCAAGATGATTGCATGGGTTGTATGCTCAATACAGATGCTTGATATAGAAGCTCCAGGCTTGCAGCTTTGTGTTTTTATATAGCCATGTAATCCTTCAATGACACCTTAATAGCCCTGTATTCCACAGCAGGCGGCACATTTTCCAATGTGTTAAATGCTTAATTTAAAGGGAAATTATCATTTATAGATGAACAGTTACTCTGTTAACATAGCCCCATATCTTGTCTCCAAAAATATCTTCACACAAAGATAAAATTATCCTTTCAAGATCACACACACACAGCAAGTGCCTTGAGCATTTAGCTATTGATAATCTACGCAGGCAATGCTCTAAAGATCAGATAACTTTTTGATTTCAACATGAAGGCTACAAATGCTACAAATGAGGCATGGAGGGAAGATAAATAAGACATGTTTGTGCCAAGAAAGATTAAAAAAAATGGGAACAAGGTTATAAATTAGTTTGTTCTTTTATCAACAAAACACAATGCATTGAAAGAGTTCTCCAGTAGATGTGTAACAATTACAGTAATTTGGGTCTCATTAGATCTTTATATAATAAAGGCCTAATAGAAATACAAATACATCTGAACAATGCATTCTTTTTTTTGTACAGTAGACTTGTTGACCATTACAGCATAAGGCTCTGTTAATACTCAGGACCTATAAAGTAGATTTTTGGTTTTTACGCAACATACGGTACTTTACAGCAAAATTGACATATTCTCTATATTCTTGTCGTTCAATACGATTAAAATGATAACCATGGTTACAAACTTTTCTAATATTGTATTGCTTTTTAAAAAAAGTCAAACTTTTTTAATAAAATAAGCATATTTAAAATTTCCCGAATCTGACGCCTATAATTTTCTTATTTTACTGTATACATGGCTTATTAAAAAAACTTCTTTTATATATTTTGGTTTTATATATATTTTATATAATTATATATTTATAGTAATCGATTTATTGGCATTACTGTAACTATGCACTGCCATAGCAATGATCAGTGATATCTGCAATCCACTTGTACAGCCTGCTAGAAGGCAAACCAGACAAATGGATCACAGCAGATCAGCATGGAGGAGGTAAGGAGACCTCCAGAGGTAAGGAGACCTCCAGGTGCTATGTTGACTTATTGGACCCATCGATTTGCAATCTAAAGCCCTGCAGATACTTTAAATGCTGTGATCAGTATTGATGACGACATCTGAAGGGTAAATGGCAGACATCAGCAGGGCAAAGTGGCTGTTTGAAGTCAACTTTCCTGAATGTGGAATGGAGAAGTTTGGTTTTACCCATGATCTGAAAACTACTCCCCTGTAGACAGGTTGTTCGAGAGGGTAGAAGGTCAGCAAAATAGTGGTTCAAATAGCACAGTCTTGCAGATTAAAATTTGTGTCATGTAGCACTGCACCTATGGAGAGGTTATGTGGCTAGTTCTGCAGCGGTTCAGTGAACTCCTTCTCTGGCTAAAGAGTAAATCGATCTAACATCATTACTCCATGTAATGTAGCTGGAGAAGTGGCTGGAGTTGTCTCAAATCAGCTACATGAATAAGCAGAAGGCCAGGATAGCAAACACTCTGTAGCTTGGAACTACCAACTGGGGATGGGCTGTGGAAACAGTACTGTAACATTGCAGTTACACAACTTTGTAGAGGACTATAAACAGTAACACTTATGAAGACTGCCCGAGAGCTGGGAATGTGAATGAGTCTATTTTATTATTTTTTTAAACGGGTAGGATGGAAAAGTTGGTAAAAAAATAAAACAGAGTATTCCTTAACAGAAATGTGTCATGATTTTATACAGAGTGCTCAATGACCTTCCTCCAAGATTAATGATTGATAAATTAATCTGTGGTATGAGGAATGGCATAATGAGTTCTTTAATGTCTCTCATTTTCTGGAATAATTGTAGCGATGAGACGCTGCCTAATATTTTTGATCCGTGTACAAAATCATGATATGATCTTTCAGAGATGAAAGAACAACCGCTCAATATTCTTTACCAAACATAAAAAAATGAAAAGTTATGACACAAGCAGAAGTAATGGCATGTGTCCATTTCTCTAAAAAATGATGGGAAATTGAACACTGTAAATACACATAGTCAGAATAGTATAACAGTTCACACTGTGGAATCTCTGGACGGAATTTTCCCCAGAGATCCTGCGGGTGGTGCTGGGACTGCATTGCAGTCTCTATAGATGGCAATGCATTTCTGAGCAGCTCTATCGGCAGATCTGCTAGCAATGCAGTGCTGTCTATGGGGACAGCAATGCAGTTTGTGCAGTCCTAGCACTGTCCACGGGATCTCTGGCAGATTCCGCAGTGTGAACCTGGCCTAAAAGTATAACTTTTTTTTAACATTTATTACACCGTTCTCTACCTTAGTGGATGCTGGCCAGATAAGTTCCACATATTCCCAGACTGATTCCTGACAGATGAAGCCTTTGCTCGTGATCATCTTTGGTAATTTCTGTATATCATGAATAAAAAACAATGTTATGAACCTTAACAACTAGATATGTCATAAGACGTACGGTACACGTTCAACAGATGCTAAAAACAGATTCTGTTGTATGCTATATTACATTATGAAATAATTACAAAGCTATAATTTTTTTTCTGTACACAATAGTGAAGACTAATTTTTATCATACTACACAGCAAAATAAAAGCAAAAAACTGAATAAAGCAAAAAGATGTGAAAGTTTGTCTACGTTACACCATAGAATTTTGACTACGCGTATATATCTAACAGTTTCACACCTCTTCCCATAGACTTGCATTGAGAGGGCGGGGCGTGATGTCACATGGGGGCGGAGTCAAGACGTCACGATACTCCGGACCCGTGGTCATGAAGCTTCAGACTCGGAGCCTCCAGCGCTGCGTGCAGCTCACACAGGTGGGTGTTGCATGAGAGATTGCGGGGGACGCCTGCGATTAGACATCTTATCTCCTATCCCATGTATAGATGAGATAAATGATTCTCCTTCTGCCTGGTCATTATAGCATTAGAATTTTGGCTACGCGTACTTATCTAACAGTTTCACACCCCCTCTCATTGACTTGCATTGAGGGGGCGGGGCGAAATGTCACACGGGGGCAGTCATAATGGAACGGTACTCCGGCCCGTTGTCCTGAGGCTTCAGACTTGGAGCCTCCAGCGCTGCGTGCTGCTCACACAGATAGGGGTTTGGACATCTTATCCCCTATCCTTTGGATAGGGAATAAGATGTCTTAGGGCCGGAGTACCCCTTTAAGGTAGCTAAATAGACAAGAAATACTTACAGAAGACATATTGAAAACTGCAAACTGGAAAATTTCAATAGAACACACAATGGATTTAAAAAAGAAACAACTATTCTGTAAATGTACATGAATGTCATTGGATGGGAAGGATTTAAAGGGGTACTCTGGTGGAAAAAAAATCAACTGGTGCCAGAAAGTTTAACAGACTTGTAAATTACTTCTATGTAAAAATCTTAATCCTTCCAGTACTTATCAGCTGGTGTATGCTCCACAAGAAGTTGTGTAGTTCTTTCTAGTCTGACTATAGTGCTCTCTGCTGACACCTCTGTCCGTGTCAGGAACTCTCTGAAGCCGAAGAGGTTTGCTATGGGGATTTGCTCCTACACTGAACAGTTCCTGACACGTAGGTGTCAGCAGAGAGTACTGTGATCAGACTGAAAATAACAACTCAACTTCCTGTGGAGCATACAGCAGCTGATAAGTACTGGAAGGATTAAGATTTTTATATAGAAGTAATTTACAAATCTTTCTGGAACCAGTTGATTTGAAAAAATTGTTTTCCACCGGAGTACCCCTTTAAATGGATGTTCTTACATGGAATCAAAAGAACACTAGAGGAGACTATAACCAGTATGCAATAGCTTGATACAGAAACAGTTTAAATAAATAAATCTAACTGAAATTTTTATTTCTTTGTGTGATTTAATAGAAATACAATAACCATCTGACAACCCATTTAATTATTGCATGAATAACTGATAATTAGGGGAAAAGTTTATTGCAGTATACTACTACCAGACATAAGGCAGCAGAAAAGAAGATCACATCATGACATAGACTTTACACAGGCTTTTAGATGGTATTCCCAGTAAGTAGGTTAGAGGACCTAAGGGAATGCTCATTTTGAGTGTGTAGTTTTCTTCCAAGGCTGCTATAAACACACCTATAATTCAACAGACAATTAGCTTTGTGTCTTTTAGTGTGGCTATACTAACAGAATGACTATGTGCAACCAATAAAATCTGTGCTTTCTGAACATGTTGACATTTTTTTTTGCAAATGTTCTTGCGAACAAGCTTACTAAAAAGTATAATATATACATAGCATAAAACTTTGTAGCATAACACATAAGCAATTTTTATTGGAAAAAAGCAAAAATCTATAACTCAGTTGTAGACTTTATAAAGCAATACACAAAGTTGATGAACAATTCAACAAAGAAGGACTCCAAAGAGAAACAGGAAAATAAGTTGTGTTTACCATGAGAGTAATAAAAATGTTTTTTCAAATGGCAGGTGACAAACCTTTCCATAGTGGTACTGCCTGTTACAACACACTTACTAGAAAAAAAAAAAAAAGGTGATGTATTTCTAGTATAATAACTGTACCCTAAAAGTGTGATCTATCTAATGATATAACATAAAATTAGGACTAAGAGTTTTTAATAATATTTATTGCTGCACATATTTTATAATTTTTTCATAAAATGGTGGTTTTTAAAATCATGTGTAGATAATTACGGTATTGTAATAAAGGTAACTGATAATCTGCAGCATCTCCTAAAACAACAGACGTATACTAAAAAGCAATTAGAGCAAGGAAATAGCACAGATGGAAAACTTAAAAATAAAATTAACTGGAAAAAATATATATATATATCACACAGGGCTCGTTCACACAGCCATTTTCCCCCGTTAAAGGGGTACTCCGGCCCTAATACATCTTATCCCCTATCCAAAGGGCAGGGTTATAAGATGCATGATCGCAGGGGTGACATCACGATACTACGGCCCCATGGTCGTCATGCTACACACTCGGAGCCTCCAGCGCTGCAGAGAGCTCACAAAGCTCGGTGCGCAATGACAGATTGCGGGGATCCCCAGCGGCGGGACCCCCGTGATCATACATCTTATCCTCTATCCTTTGGATAGAGAATAAGATATATTAGGGCCAGAGTACCCCTTTAATAAATGCCCGTTCTGCAATCTTTTTGATAGTTTATCAATGGGATTTTTTTAACGATCCTTTATCATCTGTTTGCATCCGTTTGCTTCCTGTTACGTTTTTTTTTTACGGTGGAAAAGACTGTGCATGCAGTATTTTTTTCCCCGTCAAAAATAACTGAATAGTAACAGATATTATAAATTTAACATCGAAGTCTATGGCAAACGGGATGAGCCTTTAATGTCATCCGTTTGTAACCGTTTAAAATATCCGTTTTTGAATCATTATTAGAGGTGACATCAACAGACTCCTACTACTCCAATCATGGAAAAGACTTGTTTCCATGGTAGGAGTAGTAGTTCCCCAGCTGCGGGAGTCTGCTGGCAGCTGGGGAGGCTACATTAGTGTTTGTTCCATGTTGGGGGTAGTAGTCTAGGGGCTGGGGGATCGATCGCATCGGATCTCACTTCTGAGACCCGATGCGATCAGAAGTTGTTAAACAGTGGAGTGGGGGGCATGCTCCGCTCCCCTGCAATGTATATAGTGAGATTTTACTTTAATTTAAAAATTCCCCACCGGGAGCCCTGAAAGGCTGGCACCGAGGAGCCATTCAGGGCTCCCTGCGGGGATTTTAAACTTATAGTGTGCCTAATCACCATATCTTCATATTCCCCCCCCCCCCCCCACTTTTGTATAATAATTTTACCCCCCCCCCCCCCCCCATGTATAGATGAGATAAATTATCCTCCTGCTGCCTGGTCATCCGTACCTGACGGAGATGATCAGCTGCGAATGGAGGGACCCGTCCCCTATGTGTGCTCTTATTGCGCTTCATTCATTTACTGTCACTAGCTCCCGACATGTCCCCACTGCTGCTGCATTGCTCCAAGCGCAATCAGAGTCCATGTTGGGGACATGTCAGTTTATTCCCCACTGCTCATTTCCGTCAGGTACAGAACCAGCCACCGTGGCAGTGAATGAATGAAACAGTACACAGGGGGGACAGGCCCCTCCATTCCCAGCTGATCATCTCTGTCAGGTACAGAGATGAGTAGCAGGAATGGACTGACATGTCCCTGCTGTGGCTTTGATAGCGCTATAAGATGACCAGGCAGCAGGAGAATCATTTATCTCATCTATACATGGGGGGGAGGGGGGGGGAATAAAACTATTATACAAAAGTCGGGGGGAATGTGATGATATGGTGGTTAGGCACACTATAAGTTCAAAAACCCCGCCAGGAGCCCTGAATGGCTCCTCGCTGCTGGCCATTTAGGGCTCCCAGCATGGAATTTTAAAATGAAAGTAAAAACTCACTATATACATCGCAGGGGAGCGGAGCATGCTGCCCGCTCCCCTGTTTAATAACTTTGGATCGCTTCTGGTCTCAGAAGTGAGACCCGATGCAAGACTCTGTTCCATGATGGGGCTAGTAGTGCAAACACTATTGTAGCCTCCCCAGCCGCCATTAGACTCCCACAGCCAGGGAACTACTACTCCCACCATGGAAACAAGTCTGTTCCATGATGGGAGTAGTAGTAGTCCTGGCTGCGGAAGTCTGTAGGCAGCTGACTTTTCATATTAACGGATGAAAAACAGATGCAAAAGGATGACACAAATGGCATCCTTTTGCATGAGCTTGCATCCGTTATTAGTATGCTCCGTTTAGGAGGCAGTGACGGAAGAAAAACGGGACGGAAGACAACGGCAGTGTGAACGTAGCCTTAGCTTCTCTAAATATGAGGACAACACTAACCTGACAAAGGTGATCGCTATAACCAGAAACTTGGCTGGCTGTCACTTTGAATTGCTTAATAGCAAACATCTGAATGAAGCCTTTCCACGCCACAGACTGGGATGAACAGGTGTTACGACTTTTAGCTGCTAGAGCATCACTGAAGAAGAAAAGCAAACACTTGGTAAGAGAAAGTAACGTTATCGTTGAACTATTAGTATACAGTGGTCCCTCAATTTACAATGGATTCAGGTTACAATATTTTCAACATACAATGTTTTTTTCTGGACCATTGCAACTTGAAATCATCATCAACATACAATGCTACGGACAGTCCAGGTCTGCAAAACGTATCAATGGCTGGAAGAACCGACCAATCAGAATGGGCATTTTTCTAGTTAAACACCTCTATTACTGAAGTGCATGCACTGACTGGCTGTCTGGTAGCACTTCTCTACAGTACAGGGAGGTACTACATGTTCTGTACTACTCTTTACCTGTGCCAGGGTTAGCTGCACCGTTGGACACCAGGTGAGGGAGGCTACATATTATTTTTTTTGGGACACTGCAAACTGTAAGAGGCCCTGAAGAAGCTCCTTTCCTCTACATAGACTGTTATTTACAGATTCAGCAGCATTTTTTACTTTTATATGTAAAAAATGTGCGTTATCTGTATAACTACTTTTTTTTTTTTTTTTTGTTAATCCACATTTTTGCTATTTTTGATGACATTTCTGGGGCTTCAGAACCAATTACCAAGTTTCCATAGAGTTATGGTCTCAACATACAATGGTTTCAACATACCATGGTCATCCTGGAACCAATTAATATTGTAACTTAAGGGGCCACTGTACTGCAAGATATTATAAGATAAGGCCTAATTTTAATAAATAATAATTTACTTTTCAATGGCTTCTCCTGCCTCTAAGGATAGCAGCTTCTCCACATCGCTGTTTTCTGTTGTAGTTTTGAGTGGTAACTTTACATTTGTCCATTGGTTCATATCCATCATATCTGAAGGTTTGACTTTCCCTGAACAACAAAATAACATATTACTATTAAAATGTTTGAGCACTGTGTTTTCTCACGGAAAAAAGGATTTTCAGCAAAAATCATAAGCTATAAAGGTTCACACATAGTATTTTGGTTAGTGTTAAAGGGGTACTCTGCCCATAGACATCTTATCCCCTATACAAAGGATAGGGGATCACATGTCTGATTGCAGGGGTCCCACCGCTGGGACCCCCGCGATCTCCCTGCAGCACCCGGCATTCGTTTACGCCAGCTGCAGCATCGGAGCCTCGTGATGTTGTGGCCGCGCCCCCTTGTGCCGTCACAGCCACGCCTCCTTAATGCAAGTCTATGGGAGGGGGCGTGGTGGCCGCCACGCCCCCTCCCATAGACTTACATTGAGAGGGCGTTGCAGTGACGTAATGAGGGGGCGTGGCCGTATCATCATGCTGCCTCACCAGTCATCAGGCACGGAGCGAAGTTCGCTCTGTGCATCAGATGACTGAGGTGCTACAGGAGAGATCACGGGGGGGTCCCAGCGGCAGGACCTCCACGATCAGACATCTTATCCCCTATTCTTTGAATAGGGGACAAGATGTCTAAGGGCAGAGTAACCCTTTAAGTCCTCATTTTAGTCAATATTTTTAGCCAATACAACATAAGCCAATCTTTAGCCAACATAATTTTTCTATTATAGTTTTCATCTGTATAAGGTACAGTCCTGGTTTTGGCTAACAATACTGTCCAAAACACTATGGGGGAGATTTACCAAGACCGGGATTTCACACACAGGCTGAAGTAAATCCCCTTCAGTGGAAGAGTTCTTTGGATTTATCAAGAGATGCACTGGGGTGACCACGCCCCCTTAGTGCAAAATCATGCCACCTTCACCGCAAGCCCCACCCACTTGGTGAGCGCAAAACAAATTCAAATACTCCATATTGTTTGCTCAAATTAGGTGCTTGCGCAAAAATTATGACCTTTTTTACAGTTTGCACTAGATGCAGAATTGATAAATGCCCCCCTATTTGTGAACAAAGCCTTAGACTTAATAGGTTTCGCCCAAAATTATTCTGATGAGTGCCATCTCTTACCCGGCACATTCTTTCACCTTATTTGGGTGTGCCCTAAGGAGGTGGAATTTAGGAATCAAGTACTTCTATTTATAATGGATGTGAAAGGTAGTCCTACTCTACCTTTAAGCATTTATATACTATCCAGCTACACGCTTTTCTGGTGGAAACCAAATATTACACTAAAATTGTTATTGCACAAATCAGACTGGCAAAACACTTGTTTCAGAATAGTGATCTACAGTAAATAATATGTTGCAACATAAGAAATGGCTCTATCTACACAGAAAATTCCAGCTTAAATTCTCCAAAATCTGTGATAGATGCCTTCAGTCTTCATGCCCCCTCCCACAGACATGAGGGGGCATAGCGTGATGCCACAAGAGGGCGTGACGTGACATCACGACCACAGCCGCCTGAACCCAGCGTTCTGAACATAATGTTCGGAATGCAATGTCTAGGGATGTCTAGGGGCGAAGTACCCCTTTAAACCCTTAAGGACTCAGGGCATACAGGGTGTACCTGTACGTCCTGAGTGACGTTATCTGGGATTAAACCATTCTCACGAGCGGAGAACGGGTTAAACCCGGTTTATAACTTATGTTTTATTAGGGTAGGGTCACACGTAGCGTAAATGCTGCATATCTGACGCCCATGCTTTTTTTCTGTGCTAGCAAAGTCTATGGGAGTAATAATAAACACCCATATACACACCTGCGTCAAATACACAGCGTTTACAGTATGTGTGACGATACCAGGGTACCAGGGTAAGTCAGGGTTCACACACTGCAAAGTAAACACAAAAAGAAACTGCAGTAAAGTATTATAAAAAGCTATGGTTTTTTATATAATAGAGTGTTCTATTAAGGTCTATAGAAAAGCAACCATCAGTGGACACTATGGGGGAGATTTATCAAAACCTATGTAGAGGAAGAGTGGTGCAGTTGCCCATGGCAACCAATCAGATTGCTTCTATCATTTTTCACAGGTTTCTTTAAAAATGAAATAAGCTATCTGATTGGTTGCCATGGGCAACTGCACCACTCTTCCTCTGCACAGTTTTTGATAAATCTCCCCCAATGGCCGGCATTTATCATTGTAGGTGTAAGTGAAGCATTTTTCTACACCTTTTTTTTTGTGTGCTGCTAATGTGTAGGAGCACCAAATTTATTAAATGGTCACAGAGCATTTGATAAATTTGGTTAGGGTAAACATTTTCTGAAATTTCTCTCTTCACTTACACCAAAAAGCTAAGCTACGTCTGGGCTGGTGTAGTTTTAGAGACTTTTCAGACGCTTTGTGCCTTTTTTGCGCCTTTTTAACAAAAAGGAGCAGTTCATAAAACCCTTCCATTTCATGTGTATTGCCAAAATCAGTGGATTGCAACTCAAAATCAGCAGACATGTATAAACCAAAAGGCACAAAAAAAGGTGCAAAAAAAAAAACCCTGCTTGCGCCTTTTTTTTGCCTTTTCTAGACACAAAAAACTGTCTACAGACAATGATTAATGTCGGTCAATATTTTAATAAAAGACAGTAATTCCAACATAGAAATTACTGCCATATTTTATATACAATGGTACTGACAGTCGCCTTTCTATAGACTTTACTAGAACACGTAATTCGTTTTTTTTTTCTTGTTTTGTTTTTTTTAATCACAATTTTACTTGCTTTTTATATTTTATTGCCCTTTTTTGTTTTCATTTTACAATGTGTCAACCAAGCCTTAAGAAAAAGTAAAAATATTTTTTCCGATTTTGCATTTTCATATTTTCCTCATCACCTTCTAAAAATCATAACGCTTTCAATTTTGCACATAAAATTCCATATGATGGCTTATTTTTTGTATTGTACGCCCTGCGTGCTTAGGAGGTTAAAAGTAATAAAACAAAAGCTTTATAAATTTGATGTCATTGCTTTGTAAATGTACTGATCCACAGAATACAGATTAACATGTCAGTTTGCCAAAAAAAAAAAAAAAACGACCAGCTCTCCATTTTATTGACAAAACCCAAAAAAATGGGCCTGGCCGCCTGGAAATGGGGTGTAGCCACCGGAAAGGGCGCGTGTCCCTGACATTTTCTAAAAATACCAACATATTTACTTAGATTTCCACAGAAAATGTGGTGGATTTGAGCTGAAGAAAACCCTAAAGTTCAGAGCATGTGTAAAAAAAAGAAAACATAAGGAAAAGTGCAAAATGTTGGGAAACCTTAGTAAATACCGTGGAAAAATATCTGTTGGAAAGAAAAAACCACAAAGAAAACTACACTCCACTCTTAGTAAATCAGGGCCATAGTCTTACATAAAACAAGCCCTCGTATAGCTCTGTAGATGAAGGGGAAAAAAAGACTTATTGGTTTTAGAAGGGAAGAAAGAAAAGAAGAAAAGGCCACAATTAAACTGTCCCAGTCTTGAAATGGTTAATAAACATTGCCTGTTTAATAAAAAGGAATTCATAATTCAACTTACCCATGCATATGAGACAATTAAGGTCCAGGAGGTGACTTTTGTGTTGTGCTGTTGTATCGATTTTTGACCGTTTCTCAACCTCTGAATCTTGTAAATCTTTGGAAAACCAAGATGAATCCTATAAATTAATGTTACATAGATATGTTCAGAATCACACTATTAACAGAGATTCCATCATTCATAGTCCTAAATCAGCACATAGCCTTGCTATATGGTTCCCTTTGTAATCAATAGGAATATTACAGCAAGGTTCCAGCACTGAATAATGGGGTATTTCCATCTCAACTAAAGTTGTATGATTTGTATGACATTTCAAGTTAAATATTTTTGCAATTAAAGGAGAACTCCGGAATATAAAAATTGTCGCCCATAGTGCCGGCAGTAAAAAACAATAAGGATGTGCATACCTTCCTCCGCTCCCCCGGGGCCTTCGGTAACCGGCTCCGGCCTCCGCCGTGATCTTCTTCCTGGTTGCCGGTGGTCGGAGAGTCTTACAGCACTCAGCCTATCACCAGCCGCAGTGAAGTCCCGACTCGGCCGGCGATAGGCTGAGCGGCAGTGTGACGTTTTCGGCCCCGGCCGCAGGTGCCGGTGTAGTGAAGAATTTTGTGTCCTGAAGCGTTTTCACACTGCCGCTCAGCCTATCGCAGGCAGAGTCTGACTTTGCTGCGGCTAGTGATTGGCTGAGCGCAGTATGATTCTCAGACCACCGGCACCCAGGAAGTGGATCGCGGCGGAGACCAGAGCCGGTTATCGGAGGCCCCGGGGGAGCGGAGGAAGGTATGTAAATCTTTATTTTCTTACTGCCGGCACTATGGGCGACAATTTTTATATTCTGGAGTTCTCCTTTAAATTCATTTAGCAAATTTGGCTTCTTATCCTGATATTAATTCTCCTTTCTTGCCCTTGTTAACAGCTCATTGTCTAGGTTACAGACCATCACTTCACTCCAGACGATGTGGTCGGGATGTAGTGTGTGTGTGTATGTATGTGTATATATATATATATATATATATATATATATATACACAGTCATGGCTGTAAATGTTGGCACATCTGAAATTTTTCAAGGAAATGATTGCAGTAACACATGTTTTGCTATGCACATGTTTATTCCCTTTGTGTGTATTGGAACTAAACCAAAAAAGGGAGGGAAAAAAGGCAAATTGGATATAATGTCACACCAAACTCCAAAAATGGGCTGGACAAAATTATTGGCATCCTTAAAGGGGTACTCCGGTGTAAAACTTTTTTTTTTTAATGAACTGGTGCCAGAAAGTTAAACAGATTTGTAGATTACTTCTATTTAAAAATCTTAATCCTTCCTGTACTTATTAGTAGCTGTATGCTACAGAGGAAATTTTCTTATTTCTGAATTTCTTTTTTATCTTGTCCACAGTGCTCTCTGCTGACACCTCTGTCCGTGTCAGGAACTGTCCAGAACAGCATAGGTTTGCTATGGGGATTTTATCCTGCTCTGGACAGTTCCTCATACGGACATAAGGTGTCAGCAGAGAGCACTGTGGACAAGACAAAAAAGAAATTCAAAAAGAAAAGAATTTCCTCTGTAACATACAGCTGCTAATAAGTACTGGAATGACAAATATTTTTTTAATAGAATTAATTTACAAACCTGTTTAACTTTCTGACACTAGTTGATTTAAAAAAAAAAATGTTTTCCACCGGAGTACCCCTTCCACCGGTGTACCCTTTGGAAAAAATAACTGAATTCAGTCACTTCCTATAACAATCAATAAGTCTCTCTTATTGGAAGGGTGCCTTTTCCCAACAGCAATTTTAAGATCTCTCCACAGGTGTTCAATGGGATTTAGATATGGACTTATTGTTGGCCACTTCAGAACTCTCCAGCGCTTTGTTGCCATCCAATTCTGGGTGCTTTTGATGTATGTTTGGGGTCATTGTCCTGCTGGAAGACCCAAGATCTCGGACGCAAAGCCAGCTTTCTGATACTGGGCTGTACAGTGCGACCCAGAATCCATTGGTAATCCTCAGATTTCATGATGAATTGCACACATTCAAGGCACCTTGTGCCAGAGGCAGAAAAACAACCCCAAAACATCATTGAACCTCCTCCATATTTCACTGTAGGTACTGTGTTCTTTTCTTCGTAGGCCTCATTCCATTTTCGGTAAACAGTAGAATGATGTGCTTTACCAAAAAGCTCTATCTTGGTCTCATCTGTCGACAAGATGTTTTCCAGAAGAATTTTGGCTTACTCGAGTTCATTTTGGCAAAATGTAGTCTTGCTTTTTTATGTCTCTGTGTCACCTGTGGGGTCCTTCCGGGTCTCCTGCCATAGCATTTCATTTCATTTAAATGTCGACGAATAGTTTGCGCTGACACTGATGCTCCCTGAGCCTGCAGGACAGCTTGAATATCTTTGGAACTTGTTTGGGGCTGCTTATCCACCATCCGGACTATCCTGCATTGACACCTTTCATAAATTTTTCACTTTCGTCCAAGCCCAGGGAGATTAGCAACAGTACCATGGGTTGCAAACTTCTTGATAATGTTGTGCACTGTGGACAAAGGCAAATCTAGATCTCTGGAGATGGACTTCTAACCTTGAGATTGTTGATATTTTTCCATAATTTTGGTTCTCAAGTCCTCAGACAGTTCTCTTCTCCTCCTTTCTGTTGTCCATGCTTAGTGTGGCACACACAGACACACAATGCAAAGACTAAGTGAACTTCTCTCCTTTTTATCTGCTTTCAGGTGTGATTTTTATATTACCCACACCTCTTACTTGCCCCCAGGTGAGTTTAAACGAGCATAACATACTTGAAACAATCTTTTTTTTTCCACAATTTTGAAAGGGTGCCAATAATTTTGTCCAGACCATTTTTGGAGTTTGGTGTGACATTATGTCCAATTTGCTTTTATTTTTTCTCCCTTTTTTTGTTTAGTTCCAATACACACAAAGGGAATAAACATGTGTACAGCAAAAAATGTTTTACTGCAATCTTTTTCTGTGAGAAATACTTCATTTTCTTGAAAATGTTCAAGGGTGCCAACATTTATGGCCATGATTGTATACAGTCATGGCCGTAAATGTTGGCACCCCTGAAATTTTTCAAGAAAATGAAGTATTTCTCACAGAAAATTATTGCAGTAACACATGTTTTGCTATACACATGTTTATTCCCTTTGTGTGTATTGGAACTAAACCAAAAATACTGAGGAAAAAAAGCAAATAGGACATAATGTCACACCAAACTCTAAAAATGGGCTGGACAAAATTATTGGCACCCTTATGTTAATATTTGGTTGAACACCTTTTGTAAAAAAAATATAACTGAAATCAGTCGCAATCAATAAGCTTCTTACACCTCTCAGCCAGAATGTTGGACCAATCTTCCTTTGCAAACTGCTCGAGGCCTCTCTTATTGGAAGGGCTCCTTTTCCCAACAGCAATATTAAAATCTCTCCACAGGTGTTCAATGGGATTTAGATCTGGACTCATTGCTGCCACTTCAGAACTCTCCAGCGCTTTGTTGCCATCCATTTCTGGGTGCTTTTTGACATATGTTTTGGGGTCATTGTCCTGCTAGAAGACCCAAGATCTCAGATGCAAATCCAGCTTTCTGACACTGGGCTGTACAGTGCGACCCATAATCCATTGGTAATCCTCAGATTTCATGATGCCTTGCACACATTCAAGGCACCCAGTGCCAGAGGCAGCAAAACAACCCCAAAACATAACTGCACCCCCACCATATTTCACTGTAGGTACTGTGTTCTTTTCTTTGTAGGCCTCAATCCGTTTACGGTAAACAGTAGAATGATGTGCTTTACCAAAAAGCTCTATCTTGGTCTCATCTTTCCACAAGACGTTTTCCCAGAAGGATTTTGGCTTACTCAAGTTCATTTTGGCAAAATTGAGTCTTGCTTTTTTATGTCTCTGTGTCAGCAGTGGGGTCCTCCTAGGGCTCCTGCCATACCATTTCATTTCATTTAAATGTTGACAGATAGTTCGCGCTGACACTGATGCTCCCTGAGCCTGCAGGACAGCTTGAATATCTTTGGAACTTGTTTGGGGCTGCTTATCCACCATCCAGACTATTCTGCATTTACACCTTTCATCAATTTTTCTCTTCCATCCACACCCACAGAGGATAGCTACAGTTCCATGGGTTGCAAACTTCTTGATAATGTTGCACAATGTGAACAAAGGCAAATCTACATCTCTGAAGATGGTCTTGTAACCTTGAGATTGTTGATATTTTTCCACAATTTTGGTTCTAAAGTCCTCAGACAGTTCTCTTCTCCTCCTTTCTGTTGTCCATGCTTAGTGTGGCACACACACAATGCAAAGATTAAGTGAACTTCTCTCCTTTTTATCTGCTTTCAGGTGTGGTTTTTATATTGCCCACACTTGTTACTTGCCCCAGGTGAGTTTAAAGGAGCATCACATGCTTGAAACAATCTTATTTTTCCACAATTTTGAAAGGGTGGCAATAATTTTGTTCAGCCCATTTTTGGAGTTTGTTGTGACATTATGTCCAATTTGCTGATTTGCAAAGGGAATAAACATGTGTATAGCAAAAAAAAAAAAAAAATGTGTTACTGCAATCCTTTTCTGTGAGAAATATTTTATTTTCCTGTAAAAATTTCAGGGGTGCCAACATTTACAGCCATGACTGTAAATGTTGGCACCCCTGAAATTTTTCAATAAAGCACTCCCTATGGACTATACAGCAGCTAATAAGTACTGGAAGGATTATTATTTTTTTTTTCAAATAGAAATAATTTACAAATCTGTAATGATAAATATATCTTCCCAAGCAAGTATTTATAAATAATGCACCGTTGCAGAGCTAATCAGGCGAATGCAGCAAAATGAGCCATCCTGAGTCCACTCTGTCTCGGCTTTCTTACCCTAACTGCTTCTGAACCCCACCCTCTGAGACAGAGATTATGTGACTTTTATGCTGTCTATGGGGCCTGGCTTGCAGTTCTATCTCTGAGTCCATGTAAGCCACACCCCCTAGAAGCATCTGCACAAAAGAAAGATCTGATAACTCTGAGGGAGCTTAGAGGCAGCAGAAATATTTAGCTGAGCAGAGGAGAGACAGAAGAGGATGCTGTGTTTGGAAGAAGTGTCAAATGTAAGGAAAGCAGGAGAGATCTTGATGTGTGATGATACAAACTGTGTCTGAAGCAAAGCTATGTGTGTTAGTGTTTGTGTCTCTTATGAGGTAGAGCTGTGTGTGTGTCTCTTATGAAGCAGAGCTGTGTGTGTGTCTTATGAAGCAGAGCAGTGTGTGTTTCTTATGAAGCAGAGCTGTGTGTGTCTCATGAAGCAGAGCTGTGTGTGTGTGTATCTTATAAAGTAGAGCTATGTGTGTGTGTCTTATGAAGCAGAGCAGTGTGTGTTTCTTATGAAGCAGAGCTGTGTGTGTCTCATGAAGCAGAGCTGTGTGTGTGTCTATCTTATAAAGTAGAGCTATGTGTGTGTGTCTTATGAAGCAGAGCAGTGTGTGTTTCTTATGAGCAGAGCTGTGTGTGTCTCATGAAGCAGAGCTGTGTGTGTGTGTATCTTATAAAGTAGAGCTATGTGTGTGTGTCTTATGAAACAGAGCAGTGTGTGTCTCTTATGAAGCAGAGCTGTGTGTGTGTGTATCTTATAAAGTAGAGCTATGTGTGTGTGTCTTATGAAACAGAGCAGTGTGTGTCTCTTATGAAGCAGAGCTATAGTCAGCTACGTTTTCTCCAAGACCTGGACCACACTACCTCCGAGGCTGGGATCTCTGAGCCTGCAACTTGCTCTTTGGCCTGACTTACTGCATCTCTCTGGTAAGCCAGGCCTCCTTTACAAAGTAATTCCCAACCAGTGTGCCTCTAGCTGTTGCAAAACTACAACTCCCAGCATGCCCGGACAGCCTCTGGTTGCCTGGGCATGCTGAGAGTTTTAGTTTTGCAACAGCTGGAGGCCCCCTGGTTGGGAAACACTGATTATAAATAATATATATGTATATATCAAATATATCTAATGCAATACGCACAGTTATTTTTATGAAAAAAATACATATGTGTGTACATGTATTTTTATTCAAATATATATGTGTGTATATGTAATGTATATATATACAATCTATACATATATATTATGTTTTAGTAGAGCTTTATTGGGGAGATATATCTCTGTTTATCTATATATATATATATATATATATATATATATATATATGCTGTAAGGATTCCTCCCTGGGGATAGCTCTGGGATCGTCCTTGACACCGCCACGGGAAAGGTTTCCTCTCAATAAACTGGCAAACAACAGTTCTTGATGCAAGTCTGGCACCTTGCCAGCTTTATTAGACAGGTTGCAGGAAAAATTAAACATAATGCAGGAACAAAACCCTAGACCGTCTGGTCACTAACTAAACAGATCAGCCAGCATGCCCTGACTAACAACTGGTGAGCTTCTCTTGGCCAGTTAAACTTATGCCTCCTGCAACCTTCTAATCATGTTTCACACCACTCTTTGGGGCCACTCACAGCTCGGGCTGTGTGTTCCTCAGCAGGACCCCTGTCTCTCCCCTACAGTCAGCTTGCTGTTTCCTAGGAAGAGCCACAACTATTGTGTCTCTCTTCTTTTTAAAGACACTTCCCTTTTCTGCTTCCTCATTAATTAGGCCACAGGTTGAGGTCTCTCCAGGGTGAGCCAGGGAAATACACCCTTTCCTTGCCACAGTGTCACAATGCACACTATATACTTTTATATATATATAGATATATATAGATATACATTGTGGCAGTGTGGCAAGGAAAGGGTATATTTCCCTTGCTAACTCTGGAGAATCCACCTGTGGCCTGATTAATGAGGTATCAGGAAGGGGAAGTGTGTTTAAAAGGAAAGGAAACAGAATAGTTGGGGCTCTCCCTGGGAAGCAGCATGTTGCTGTAGGGGGAGACACTCGGGCCCTGTTGAGTAAGCACACAGCTGGAATCTGTGAGTGGCCCCAAGTAACAGTGTGAACTGTGAGTAAAACAGGTTGCAGGGGCACATGTTTTATGCTGGCTGAGGGTAGCTCACCAGTAAGTAGTTAGGGCATGCTTACATGTGTAGTCAGTGACCAGAAGGTCTAGTACTTTGGTTTGTTCCTGAGTTATGTTTTGTTTTACCTGCAAACTGTGTAAATAAGGCTGGCGAGGTGCCAGACTTGTATGCAGAACGGTTGTCTTGCGAGTTATTGCGAGGAAACGTGTCCCGTGGCAAGAGACCAGGACGATCCCAGAGCTAATAATTTCACAATATATATATATACAGTCATTGCCATAAATGTTGGCACCCCTAAAACTTTTCAAGAAAATTAAGTATTTCTCACAGAAAAGGATTGCAGTAACACCTGATTTGCTATACACGTTTATTTCCTATGTGTGTATTGGAACTAAACTAAAAAGGGGAGGGAAAAAAGCAAGTTGGACATAATGTAACACCAAACTCCAAAAATGAACAAAATTATTGGCACCCATTAAGATTTATGGACAAATAAGACTGTTTCAAGCATGTGATGCTCCTTTAAACTCACCTGGAACAAGTAACAGGTGTGGGCAATATAAAAATCACACCAGAAACCAGATAAAAAGGAGAGACGTTCACTTAGTCTTTGCATTATGTGTCTGAGTGTGCCACACTAAGCATGGACAACAGAAAGAGGAGAAGAGAACTGTCTGAGGACTTGAGAACCAAAATTGTGGGAAAATATCAACAATCTCAAGGTTGCAAGTCCATCTCCAGAGATGTAGATTTGCCTTTGTCCACAGTGCGCAACATTAACAAGTTGGCAACCCATGGCACTGTAGCTAATCTCCCTGGGCGTGGACGGAAGATAAAAATTAATGAAAGGTGTAAACGCAGGATAGTCCGGATGATGGATAAGCAGCCCCAAACAAGTTCCAAAGATATTTAAGCTGTCCTGTATGCTCAGGGAGCCTCAGTGTCAGCGCGAACCATCCATCGACATTTAAATGAAATGCTATGGCAGGAGACCAAGGAGGACCCCACTGCTGACACAGAGACATAAAAAGCAAGACTACATTTTGCCAAAATAAACCTGAGTAAGCCAAAATCCTTCTGGGAAAATGTCTTGTGGACAGATGAGACCAAGATAGAGCTTTTTGGTAAAGCACATCATTCTACTGTTTACCGAAAACGAAATGAGGTCTACAAAGAAAAGAACACAGTACCTACAGTGAAATATGGTGGAGGTTCAATGTTTTGGGGTTGTTTTGCTGCCTCTGACACTGGGTGCCTTGAATGTGTGCAAGGCATCATGAAATCTGAGGATTACCAATGGATTTTGTGTCACACTGTACAGCCCAGTGTCAGAAAGCTGGGTTTGCGTCTAAGATCTTGGGTCTTCCAGCAGGTCAATGACCCCAAACATATGTCCAAAAGCACCCAGAAATGGATGGCAACAAAGCGCTGGAGAGTCCTGAAGTGGCAGCAAAAAGTCCAGATCTAAATCCCATTGAACACCTGTGGAGAGATCTTAAAATTGCTGTTCCAATAAGAAAGACCTGGAGCAGTTTGCAAAGGAAGAGTGGTCCAACATTCCGGCTGAGAGGTGTGTCAGTTATTTTTTCCAAAGGGTGTGCAACCAAATATTAAGTTAACCTGTTAAGGTGTTTAAAACGGGGTCAAGCCGTGACCCCACATCACACCGGGTCAGTCCCGGCTGCTATTCATAGCCGGGACTATGGGCTAACAGTGCGCGGCACCGATCGTTGTGCCGTGCGCTATTAACCCTTCAGACGCGGTGATCAAAGTTGACCGCCGCGTCTGAAAGTGAAAGTAAATGCTTCCCGGCAGCTCAGTCGGGCTGATCGGGACATCGCGATAAAATCGCGATGTCCCGATCAGCTAGGACGCGAGCGGAGACCCCCTTACCTTGCTCCATCGCGTCCGATCTGGGTTTGATTGCTCCAAGCCTGAGCTACAGGCTTGAGCAATCGAGCCCCTATCTCGCTGATCTATGCAAAGCTATGGCTTTGCAGGGATCAGAGTAAAAGATCAGTGTGTGCAGTGCTATAGCCCCCTATGGGAGCTATAGCACTGCAAAAAAAAAAAGGGGGGAAAAAAGTTAACCCCTTCTCTAATAAAAGTTTGAATCACCCCCCTTTTCCCCATAAAAAAAAAAACGGTGTAAATGAAAATAAAAATAAACATGTCGTATCGCCCCGTGTGGAAATGTCCGAACTATAAAAATATATAGCTAATTAAACCGCACGGTCAATTGCGTACGCACAAAAAAATTCCAAATTCCAACACAGTGTATTTTTGGTCACTTTTTATATCATGAAAAAATGAATAAAAAGCGATCAAAAAGTCCGATCAATATAAAAATGGTACCGATACATACTTCAGAACACGGCACCAAAAATGAGCCCCATACCGGCCTGTACGCAGAAAAATAAAAAAGTTATAGGGGTTAGAAGATGAGAATTTTTAACGTATACATTTTCCTGCATGTAGTTATGATTTTTTTCAGACGTAAGACAATATCCAACCTATATAAGTAGGGTATCATTTTAACCGCATGGACCTACAGAATAAAGATAAGGTGTCATTTTTACCAAAAAATGCACTGCGTAGAAACGGAAGCCCCCAAAAGTTACAAAATGAAATTTTTTCTTCAATTTTGTCGCACAATGAATTTGTTTTCCGTTTCGCCGTGGATTTTTTGGTAAAATGACTAATGTCACTGCAAAGTAGAATTGGTGGCGCAAAAAATAAGCCATCATATGGAATTTTATGTGCAAAATTTAAAGCGTTATGATTTTTAGAAGGTGATGAGGAAAAAATGAAAATGCAAAAATTGAAAAATCCTGCGTCCTTAAGGGGTTAAGGGTGCCAATAATTTTGTCCAGCCCATTTTTGGAGTTTGGTGTGACATTATGCCCAATTTGATATTTTTCCTCCCTTTTTTGTTTTAGTTCCAATACATACAAAAGGAATAAACATGTGTATAGCAAAACATGTGTTACTGCAATCCTTTTCTGTCAGAAATACTTCATATCCTTGAAAAACTTCAGGGGTGCCAACATTTACGGCCATGACTATATATATATTGTGTATATATATATATATATATATATAAATAGAGCAGGAAAGCAGCACTCCGGGGTAGGAAAAAGTGTTAGGGTGCCTACTGTGTCGGGTCTAGGTTGGGGACCCCTCCAAACACAGAAAAATTAAATAAACAGTGGCACACCAGGTGTCAGCAAAAAATAAAATGTGATTTATTTCAGAGACGTGTAGGCAACGTTTCAGCTGGCTCACCCAGCCATTTTCAAGCAACAAATGACTCACAGTGATACATATAAATAGGGTATACAATCATTGGTGTCAATAAATTAATTAAGTGTATAAACAAAGGTAAAAAGTACATGAATCATAATAAATATATTTATAAAACAGTGTTTAGGATGCACATACATAAAGAATACATGGTCTGGAACACCGATCACGTTCAGATATGGATCCGCATAGATAATATAAAAGTGTGTATTGTAATAATAAAGTGGTTGTGCACAGGTGAATATTAAAATCATCATCAACTGGGCGGGGAGATGAGTCCACTCACCAAGAAGTATACAACAGTGGCCACGAGGACGCCATTGCCAAGGGAGACAGCACACGCCAGCAAAGAGGAACCGGAAACGACAACTCCAATGGAGTGTCATGTGATCCTGCGTGTCACGCGCGTTGGCGCATGCGCAGGGCCAAGAGCTTAGACACCGTCAACCATCTTGGTTATGGGCACACCCACACACATACTCGTAGGGAGCACAGCAATCTTCGGTGCGCGATCCAGCGCAAGGTGTGGCCAGGTGGAGGGCGGAGCCCCGTCCCCATCTAGCGAACCTGTACCTCCTATTCTCCAAAGCATCAGTGTCCCTGATGAGCTGGGTTTCGGGGGCGCTATTGGCACCATATGAAGAAGTGCAGCCTTTTTCCTTCTGTGTTCTTCGGGTGGCTTTCATATGCGTTGGTGGTTGGGTGATAAGATGTAGAAGCGGTTCTTGCTGTAGAGGCGTGTGCTGTTATTAAAAAAAGTGTATAGAAATTCGTGAGTGTATCCCATCTCCAGTGTCCAGTGATCTGAAATAGAGTAGAAAAAAGAATAAATAAAAACAAAGTATGTAGTCAAGAATACAGAGGGGTAGCAAGCAGAAGTTGGGCCAATACAATTATACATTATAAATTTCCTGTGTTACATGAAAATCTACATTCAGGCCAGAGGGTTTTAAAGTATTAAGTTCATAAATCCATTTTAGTTCCTTGCGTTTGAGTATAGCCACTCTATTCCCGCCCCACTTAGGTACCGGTACATGATCTATAAGCATAAATTTAAGATCCTTCTCACTATGTCCTAATTCTACAAAGTGGCTTGGGACTGGTAAATCAGTTCTCTTTTTGCGGATGGAATAACGGTGTTGATTCAATCTAGTCTTAGCATCTAATGTAGTTTCACCTACATATATAAGGTTGCAGGGACATTGTAGAATATATATTACATGGTTGGAGTTACAGGTGAGATAATAACGGTTATTGTACTTTTTACCAGTTCGTGGGTGTGTAAACTCTTTTCCCTTCATCATGTATGTACAATTTACACAAGTGCAGCATGGGTAAGAGCCCTTACTTGCTACTGTCAAGTATCGTTGTTTGGGTTTGTTGAGGGAGACATCAGACTTGACTAGTTTGTCTTTCAAATTGGTCGCTCTACGATAAGATAGAAGTGGAGGGTTAGTCATTTCTGGTATATGTGGCAATCCAGTGCGTAAGATCTGCCAGTGTTTCCTCACAATACATGCAATTTTCTGGGACACGTCAGAATAGGTAGTTACAAAGGCAATTCTATTTTCTTGTTTCTTATTTGTGTTAGTCTGAAGTAATTTATGTCTGTCTAAATTTCGTACTTTATTCTTACAAGTGGTTAATAGAGATCGTGGATAACCTCTATCCCTGAAGTTAGTACACATGCGGTCTAATGCATCATCAATGTTGTCCTCATTACTCACAATTCTTTTAACTCGCATCATCTGACTCGTCGGGAGTGATCGTAACATACTACTCTATTTCAGATCACTGGACACTGGAGATGGGATACACTCACGAATTTCTATACACTTTTTTTAATAACAGCACACGCCTCTACAGCAAGAACCGCTTCTACATCTTATCACCCAACCACCAACGCATATGAAAGCCACCCGAAGAACACAGAAGGAAAAAGGCTGCACTTCTTCATATGGTGCCAATAGCGCCCCCGAAACCCAGCTCATCAGGGACACTGATGCTTTGGAGAATAGGAGGTACAGGTTCGCTAGATGGGGACGGGGCTCCGCCCTCCACCTGGCCACACCTTGCGCTGGATCGCGCACCGAAGATTGCTGTGCTCCCTACGAGTATGTGTGTGGGTGTGCCCATAACCAAGATGGTTGACGGTGTCTAAGCTCTTGGCCCTGCGCATGCGCCAACGCGCGTGACACGCAGGATCACATGACACTCCATTGGAGTTGTCGTTTCCGGTTCCTCTTTGCTGGCGTGTGCTGTCTCCCTTGGCAATGGCGTCCTCGTGGCCACTGTTGTATACTTCTTGGTGAGTGGACTCATCTCCCCGCCCAGTTGATGATGATTTTAATATTCACCTGTGCACAACCACTTTATTATTACAATACACACTTTTATATTATCTATGCGGATCCATATCTGAACGTGATCGGTGTTCCAGACCATGTATTCTTTATGTATGTGCATCCTAAACACTGTTTTATAAATATATTTATTATGATTCATGTACTTTTTACCTTTGTTTATACACTTAATTAATTTATTGACACCAATGATTGTATACCCTATTTATATGTATCACTGTGAGTCATTTGTTGCTTGAAAATGGCTGGGTGAGCCAGCTGAAACGTTGCCTACACGTCTCTGAAATAAATCACATTTTATTTTTTGCTGACACCTGGTGTGCCACTGTTTATTTAATTTTTCTGTGTTTGGAGGGGTCCCCAACCTAGACCCGACACAGTAGGCACCCTAACACTTTTTCCTACCCCGGAGTGCTGCTTTCCTGCTCTATTTATTCTTTGGTTTACGAGCCTGCACCCATTTGTTTATTTTTGACCATGGAACCTACTACTATCACACCATCGGATTCTCCTACAGCGGCTTCTAACGTGTTTTCGTATACGGAGGGCGATGCAACCAGAATTATGGGCCTTCTAGATGGTAATCCTTCATTTCTACATACTCCATCCACTATTGATCTACAGAGAAGGTATGAGGCGGAATCTAAACGTTTACTCTCATTAGAATTACATCTGACTACACTTGCTGAATATTTTAAACATCAACGCATACCACGAGGAATGCGGATACAACCACACGATAATTCTTTTTCACATGATGTGGATTTTCGTGCTAGATATGAACAGATCTCAAATAAGTATTCATTGGATCTTATATTATTACAACTTGAATTTCTGCAACGTGATGTGGGGGTTTCCAAGAAAAAATTATTGGACTTGGACTTTGCATTAAAAGAACATCTATTAACTGTTGATTACGAGAAACTGGTGTGTAAACAAGAGACTTTCCTAACAAAATTTAGAAGTGAACAGGAGGATTCAAAGAGACTTAAATGGGCACGTGACTCTGGCGATTATGATAATGGCAAAGTGTATAGGTGGGGCACACCCACAATACAGAACAAAAGACCTGTCAATAGGAGGATGCGGGATGGCAATAGACAGACTGATAAAAATGTGGATAAAAATGCTGATATCTCTGCTGTTCCTTCTACAGACCATGCTGATTTTTTAGGCACCAGAGACTCATTCGCCACAAACGTACCAGAAGAGGAGGGCGGAGACACAAACGGATTTGCCCGGACCAGGGGACAGCGAACTGCAACCAACAACAAAACTGTGCCGCCCAAACAGAATTCATCAAGGAAAATAACAAAAAATTAGTGGTAAATATCTCTTCCACTACTCTCACTGATGATCAATTGAAATTGTTGGCTAAGGGACTCAATTTTTGCCCTGCACAAATGCCTGAATGGTTTCAGCTTGAGCTTGACCTATTACAGTTGGTTAGAAAGCTGAAGCTGAAACTATGGTTTTCCAATCAACCTGTGAATGATGTTTGCGATTTATCTGAACCCCAGGCTACTAATGCATTTCAATTTTCAGACCTAGGGATTAAATCCCCGAGTGATTTTGTACCTAATGTTAATTCTCCGTTGATTGATGCTTTTCACACACTGGTCAGGAAAGATATAGAGAAACTTAAACATGAGGAGTTATCTTTGGCACATCCCAACATGACACATAATGAATTGGTGGCACTTAATGGACTGATCCATGACCACAACCTCATCGTCAAACCTGCCGACAAAGGAGGTGGGGTTGTGGTCATGGATCGATCCAAGTACATTCAGGAGGCTAACAGACAATTAAGCGATACGAACATTTACCAACCTCTCAACTCAGACCCCAAATGGCAATTAGGCCGTGAAATTGAACAGACAGTACATCTGGCATTTGAGAAGGGACTCATTGACAAATCACTTTTAGAGTACCTGATTGTTAAACACCCGATCACTCCACAATTATACTTACTGCCAAAAATACACAAGACCCTCTGTGACCCGCCGGGCAGACCAATTGTGTCTGGTCGGGGGTCTTTAACAAGTCATATATCAATCTTCCTAGATAAAATACTCAGACCATATGTGTATACTGCCAAATCCTACATTCGAGACACTGGGGATTTATTGACAAAAATAGACACACTTATCATTCCTGAAGGCACTATATTGGCATCTTTTGACATAGTGAGCCTGTATACCTCCATCCCGCACGATGGGGGTATGCAGGCTGTGGGTTCTTTCATCCAAGATGACCTGGGCCCTGATCAATGCTCCCTAATTTTGGAACTACTTGAAACAGTGTTGACTAAAAACTATTTTGTATTTAACGACGCATTTTACATCCAAGTAAATGGCACCGCTATGGGCACGAACGTGGCGCCCACTTACGCCAACATGTTCGTGGCCCATATGGAAGAAACCATGATCTATGTATCTCCCCAC
This sequence comes from Hyla sarda, assembly GCF_029499605.1. Classification (NCBI taxonomy): domain Eukaryota; kingdom Metazoa; phylum Chordata; class Amphibia; order Anura; family Hylidae; genus Hyla; species Hyla sarda. Next base: position 250,581,785 of record NC_079190.1, on the reverse strand, counting down.
TTCAGCCACGTGCTGAAGTGGTGGAGATACATAGATGACATTCTACTGATTTGGACCGGCACAGTTGACGAATTACATTCATTTCACAAATTTTTGAATTCCTTGGTTACTAGCATAGAATTTACTCTGACCCTTTCCACGACTCAGGTACAATTCTTAGACACTACCATTAGTGTTAACAACAAGACGCTCATCACGGACATTTACACTAAACCGACAGATGTGAATTCCATATTACGCTACGATAGCCAACACTCACGTAGTATGTTACGATCACTCCCGACGAGTCAGATGATGCGAGTTAAAAGAATTGTGAGTAATGAGGACAACATTGATGATGCATTAGACCGCATGTGTACTAACTTCAGGGATAGAGGTTATCCACGATCTCTATTAACCACTTGTAAGAATAAAGTACGAAATTTAGACAGACATAAATTACTTCAGACTAACACAAATAAGAAACAAGAAAATAGAATTGCCTTTGTAACTACCTATTCTGACGTGTCCCAGAAAATTGCATGTATTGTGAGGAAACACTGGCAGATCTTACGCACTGGATTGCCACATATACCAGAAATGACTAACCCTCCACTTCTATCTTATCGTAGAGCGACCAATTTGAAAGACAAACTAGTCAAGTCTGATGTCTCCCTCAACAAACCCAAACAACGATACTTGATAGTAGCAAGTAAGGGCTCTTACCCATGCTGCACTTGTGTAAATTGTACATACATGATGAAGGGAAAAGAGTTTACACACCCACGAACTGGTAAAAAGTACAATAACCGTTATTATCTCACCTGTAACTCCAACCATGTAATATATATTCTACAATGTCCCTGCAACCTTATATATGTAGGTGAAACTACATTAGATGCTAAGACTAGATTGAATCAACACCGTTATTCCATCCGCAAAAAGAGAACTGATTTACCAGTCCCAAGCCACTTTGTAGAATTAGGACATAGTGAGAAGGATCTTAAATTTATGCTTATAGATCATGTACCGGTACCTAAGTGGGGCGGGAATAGAGTGGCTATACTCAAACGCAAGGAACTAAAATGGATTTATGAACTTAATACTTTAAAACCCTCTGGCCTGAATGTAGATTTTCATGTAACACAGGAAATTTATAATGTATAATTGTATTGGCCCAACTTCTGCTTGCTACCCCTCTGTATTCTTGACTACATACTTTGTTTTTATTTATTCTTTTTTCTACTCTATTTCAGATCACTGGACACTGGAGATGGGATACACTCACGAATTTCTATACACTTTTTTTAATAACAGCACACGCCTCTACAGCAAGAACCGCTTCTACATCTTATCACCCAACCACCAACGCATATGAAAGCCACCCGAAGAACACAGAAGGAAAAAGGCTGCACTTCTTCATATGGTGCCAATAGCGCCCCCGAAACCCAGCTCATCAGGGACACTGATGCTTTGGAGAATAGGAGGTACAGGTTCGCTAGATGGGGACGGGGCTCCGCCCTCCACCTGGCCACACCTTGCGCTGGATCGCGCACCGAAGATTGCTGTGCTCCCTACGAGTATGTGTGTGGGTGTGCCCATAACCAAGATGGTTGACGGTGTCTAAGCTCTTGGCCCTGCGCATGCGCCAACGCGCGTGACACGCAGGATCACATGACACTCCATTGGAGTTGTCGTTTCCGGTTCCTCTTTGCTGGCGTGTGCTGTCTCCCTTGGCAATGGCGTCCTCGTGGCCACTGTTGTATACTTCTTGGTGAGTGGACTCATCTCCCCGCCCAGTTGATGATGATTTTAATATTCACCTGTGCACAACCACTTTATTATTACAATACACACTTTTATATTATCTATGCGGATCCATATCTGAACGTGATCGGTGTTCCAGACCATGTATTCTTTATGTATGTGCATCCTAAACACTGTTTTATAAATATATTTATTATGATTCATGTACTTTTTACCTTTGTTTACACACTTAATTAATTTATTGACACCAATGATTGTATACCCTATTTATATGTATCACTGTGAGTCATTTGTTGCTTGAAAATGGCTGGGTGAGCCAGCTGAAACGTTGCCTACACGTCTCTGAAATAAATCACATTTTATTTTTTGCTGACACCTGGTGTGCCACTGTTTATTTAATTTTTCTATATATATATATATATATATATATATACACACACAGTGGTCAAAATAGTATTTAGTCAGCCACCAATTGTGCACGTTCCCCCACTTAACCCCTTAAAGCGTACCCGTCAGATCACTCAAAAAAACAAAACTGTTATATGTTGCGCAGTATCTCATCCTGATCATGTACATGTACTTTGTATGTGTCTGTGACCTACATTTCTCTCAGAATTAGCTTTATTTCTGAAATACCTTAATTTTATCTACCAGAAGCAGAGGGGTGGGTACTCATTGTGATAGCCACTCCCCCTCCCTCTCCTCAGTCCAGTGCTTCCCAACCAGGGTGCCTCCAGCTGTTGCAAAACTACAGCTCCCAGCATGCCCACACATCATTTGGCTGTGCAGGCATGCTGGGAGTTTTAGTTTTGAAACAGCATGAGGATATGATTGTAGTCCCCCTTTATTACACACACACACACACACACACTAGGTTCATATATTCTAACACATACACAATAGACACACTGATATACACACATACACATATATCCACACACACACACACACACACACATGCTTGGACACTTACTTTTTCATCTGCAATCATAGGCGTGCGCACGGGGTGTGCCGGGTGTGCCTGGGCACACCCTAATCAAGCCCAGGCTCACTAGGTCATTTTATTCAGGGCCTGGGCCCCGGATGTCAGCTGCCCCGGCTTTTTTTTAAATCTTCCTCCATTTTTTAAATATATTTATAAAACAGTGGGGCCGCTCTGGCGCGGGCGTGCAGAAGGGGACCCCGCTCAGGGCAGGTCCTCCGGTCCCAAGTTCATTAGGCCAGGCCGGGGACACTGCTACTTTAGGAGTAGCACCCTTCCGTGCGCAGGCACGCCCCCCTGCCCCAGCTGCTCCGAGCAGGACGGAAGCTCGGAGCTTAAACCACTGCAGAAGGCAGCAGCCAGGAGTGACCAGCAGCCAGGCGTGACCAGGAGCCGCCCAACGTGATCTACAGCCCGCCCAACGTGATCTACAGCCCGCCCGATGTCATCTGCAGCCCGGAAAGGTAAAAAGGGCGGTGGGGTGGGGGGGTTGTTGGGGTCAGGGATCAAAAGATTGTGAAGGGGGGGTCTGTGGAGGGACAGTCACAGAACAGTGCGAAGAAGTGGTGGCAGAGGGAGCTGGGAAGGGGTAAATGTACAGGAGGAGGGGCAGGGGGCAGAGGAGTCTAAAGTAGGGTGCCACCTGGCCGTTATTTATATACCCAATCCACCAACTCCCAGAAGGTTGCACCATATACTATACCAGTGTTTCCCAACCAGAGTGCCTCGAGCTGTTGCAAAACTACAACTCCCAGCATGCCCGGACAGCTGTTGGCTGTCCGGGCATGCTGGGAGTTGCAGTTTTGCAACAGCTGGAGGCACCTCTGGTTGGGAAACACTGACCCATACTATATTCTACTATATAGTCCAACATGCTGGGAGTTGTAGTCTTCGTTTGGGGCAGCTGCTGAGCCACAGGCTGTATCAAGGCATGCTGGGAGTTGTAGTTAGTAACTAACTGCAACTCCAGAATTTAATCAAAAAGACAAAAGAAAGCAATCAAAAGGTCCCATCGAAACAAAAATGGAACCGTTAAAAAAACACAGATCGGGGCGCAAAAAAATGACCCTCATACAGGACGTATAAGGAGAAATAAAAAAAAGTTATAGGGGTCAGAATAGGAGAAAATATCCCCCGCATATGTGTATCCTGTGATGTCACGCATATATAATTAATTGTGTGTATAAATGTGTGCTAATCCATAGGTGGCAGCCTGTTTATTTTTTAGTGCAAGCCGATATTTTATTGGAACGTAATAAAAGGTATATTTTATTGTATGGAAGGTCCCTATTCAAATCAGTGTCTATATTATTAATGTACTGGGAGACCCATCATTTTAACCTGAAAAGTGTTATTTACTACCTGCCAATCTAGCTAACAACCTACCTACCTGGTTTCCTAATTCCCTGGCTATCTAACTACCTGGCTACCTACATAGCAAGCTGGCTACCTGACTACCTACCTGGCTATCTAGCAACCTGAATATCTACCTACCTAACTATCCATCTACCTAACTACCTGGCTACCTACCTAGCTTTCTATCTATCTAGCAACCTAACTACATGGCTACCTAGCTAGCTAACAACCTACCTAGCTAATTGCCTACCTGGCTACCTAGCTAGCTACCCACCTATGTTGCTAATAACCAATCTTGCTACCTACCTAGCTATCTACCTAGCAACCTAACTACCTACCTGTATGGCTATCTACTTAGCTAGCTAACAATCTACCTAGACACTTAACAAGCTATCTAGCTAACAACCAACCTAGCTATGAACATACCTAGCTACTGTCATAGTTGCAACCTACCCATGTAGCTAGCTACCTACTTACCTACCTATCTAGCTAGCTAACAACCTACCTACTTTCAGACGTATTTATCTAATGAGGGGGTCTATGGTGGGGGATAGGCCTACTTAATGGGGTACCTACTATTCCTTATTATGAGAGGGCAATGCACTGGAAAAATGCAAAGTCAAACATGTTTTTCCTGCAGATGCTTAAGAGATGGTTTTTACCTGGAAGAAGTTGACATGTCAATCTGATCCAGATGCACAAGAAAAGGAAAGAGGACATCGCTGATCAGAAATGATGTTACCTGTGAGTCCCTAGATGTAACTATAATCCCCTATATGGTATACAGATCCTGTGTACAGCTGGTATCTACCTTTATATGATCCTTATATGAATTATTATTCTGAAGGCACTGGCTGGATCTTGTGAAATATTTGGAGCCCAACACACATGTAGCAAACTAGATATAACTAAAGACTCTGTTTGGCTGCAAAATAGAAGGTGTATGGGCATGTGATACCCCCTTTAAAAATTCCCCTGAGGAAGGCGCTACACCAATAGGGGCGCCAGAAACGCATTGGGAATAGTGTGGGTTCAATAGGGGTTCTACTCTCCTGGGTAAACCTAGGAGATAACCTATGATATTAACAGTGTCTTTCTACCAAACAGTGTCGCATTGGTGGCACTGTACCCAGCTGATCAAACTACTCATCACTATCACGTGATTTTAAATTTTATCAGGACATTAATAAATGTTAAGTTTTATTTAGCACCTCCCCTACCACTATTTTTTTTTTTTTCTCACATAGTGTTCTACCTTTGTTTATATTGCGGGGAGTACCACCTAGTGGGCCAGTACCAGGCATTATTACCAATTGGTACACATTATATTTCTATGGTATACAGGTTTGCAACAAAGTCCAAGACCACAGCACCAAAAATTTTAAACTGATAGGTGCAAAAGAGCTGTAGTTTATTGGTTCCCCAAAAGTTTTTTTTGAGGAACCAATAAATAATAGCTCTTTTTTTCCAATTTTGGTGCTGTGGTTTTGGACTTTCTTACATGTTTGGTATCCGGATTGGCTATCTGGATGACTACGGGGACAATGGATTTATCTAGTGCTGTCTTATCTGTTTATGTATGTGTGCACGCAAGCAAGAGTGTATTTGTGTGTTTGTATATGTGTGTGTGTATGTATCTGTATGTATGTATATATATATATATATATATATATACACGCATACGTGCGGCGTGAGTTTGTGCTTTAGGGTGCACACCCTAATGCAATAGGCTGCGCATGCCTATGTCTGCAATGTTTCTGCCTCTCTCATTGATGTCTGCTGTGTGAGAGATGGCAGCAGGCTTCCTGCGCCTCCCCCTCCCCTTCTCTTCACATGAGTCTCTGCAGTGTGTACAGCCCCTCCCCCCTCCAAAACGTCCCAGAGTCCAGGACGAAGCAGTGTTCACAGAAGCAGTGAATGCATTCCAGGAGGCAGAGGGGGCAGTTCTTTGACTGGCTTTTTCACTATGAAATACTGAAAATTTTCTAATGAAAGCAATTGCAAAACCTATTGTTTTTGCATGCTTTACAACATATTAAAAGTTTTTATATCTGACAGTGCCTATTTAAGGACTAAGCATTTTTCAGTTTTTGCAATTTCGTTTTTTCCTCCTTACCTTTTAAAAATCATAACCCTTTCAATTTTCCACCTAAAAATCCATATTATGGCTTATTTTTTGTGACACCAATTTTGCAGTGACATTAGTCATCTTACACAAAAATCCAAGGCGAAAAGGGAAAAAAAAAACATTCTGCGACAAAATTGAAGAAAAAATGCCATTTTGTAACTTTTGGGGGCTTCCGTTTCTACGCAGTGCATTTTTCGGTAAAAATGACACCTTATCGTTATTCTGTAGGTCCATACGGTTAAAATGATACCCTACTTACATATGTTTGAATTTGTCGTACTTCTGGAAAAAATCGTAACTACATGCAGGAAAATTTATATGTAAAAAAATTTCCTTTTCTGACCCCTATATCTTTTTTATTTTTCCGTGTACGGGGCGGTTTGCGGTGGCGGTGTCAGACAGGTGAATGGACAGGAACGCCGAGGGCCTCAGCTTGCAGGTAACAGCTGTGTCGTACTTCCGTACTTCGTCAGACCATAACGCCCACTGGCGAGGCCCAGGTTAAATACCTGGATGGCAGGAGCTACAAGCTTGTAGCATCACCAAAACATATACAGTGCACTAGTGAATTAAAATAGATTAAAACCAAAGTTACGCTGGTAGATAATGCTATGCCAAGCAATACAATTTAAACAAATATATATACTTAAATCTAATTTATCATTTAAGCCTAATTTTTTGTATTTCCCAAATATGATCGATAATACGAGGTGAGCCTTTTTTTATCCTAATTGAATAGAGATGCTCTTGGAATCTAGTATGCATCGGACGTGTGGTGCTTCCGATGTAAAATTGTCCGCACCCACACTTAAGTCTGTACCCCACATAAATTTACAGCAAATAAAGTCTTTACACTGTACATAAATACCCCCAATATTAACAGATTTATTGCATAGCAAAGAAGGGCACCATTTACAGGCTCCACATTTGTGGTTGCCTTTTAAAGCTAACCAATTTTTATTGTTTATTTCTGTATTCTGGGAGGAGATGTATTTACTAAATATAAGTGTGTCTCCTAAATTATTCACTCTTCTGTATGCTATTCTAGGATTTTGGCTCACTATGTTAGATAAGGCTGGGTCATTTTGAACTAGAAACCAATGTTTTTTAATTATTTTATTTATAGTAGTAGACATGGAACTATATTTAAATGAGAACGTGAATCTTTCGGATTCCAGATCTTTGCTGACTGTATGCAATTTTGATTTTTTAAAAGACTTATTAAGAAGTGCATTTCTATCTTGTGACTCCGCCCGATTAAAGGCATTATCCAAGACTTTCTGAGGGTACCCCCTATTTTTAAGTCTAGAGGCCAATTCTCCTGCTTTTTGTTTAAAGTCGGAGTCAGTACTATTGATTCTTTTGAGTCTCAACATCTGTCCATACGGTATAGCCGATTTCACATGCTCCGGATGGTAACTACTGTAATGTAGGAGTGAATTACCCACAGTGGGTTTCCTATATCCAGTAGCTACCAACCCATCATTGCCAACTGAAACCAAAACATCCAAAAATTCCAGATGTGACATACTGGTGATATATGTAAATTTTAAGTTCATGTTGTTTAAAGAAATGTGGTGGACGAAATCTATAAAGTCTGACTCTGACCCCGACCAGACAATAAAAATATCGTCCACAAATCTTGTGTACCCCTTAATATACCGTAAAAAGGGATTGGAACCTGAAAACACAAAATCCTTTTCCAAACATGCCACAAGTAAATTTGCCAAGGTACATGCCACCGGAATGCCCATGGCAACTCCAGAGGTTTGTCTGTACCATACTTCATCAAAAATGAACACATTATTAGTGAGGATCAGTCAGTGCTTCACAGACGTAATGTAATAAGGGGTACAGTGAACATTTATGCCCCACAGGTGTCTTGACAGATTTTTGGAACAGTGGTCCAGGAAAATGCTAAATTTTATTTTTCATTTGCACAGCCCACTGTTCCAAAGATCTGTCAAAAGCCAGTGGGTTGTAAATGTTCACTGCACCCCTTATTAAATTCTGTGAGGGGTGTAGTCTCCAAAATGGGGTCACATGTGGGGGGTCCACTGTTCTGGCACCACGGGGGGCTTTGTAAACACACATGGCCTCCCACTTCTATTCCAATCAAATTCTCTCTCACCAAAAGCTCAATGGCACTCCTCCTCTTCTGAGCATTGTAATTTGCCCGCAGAGCACCTTAAATTTTCACATCCAACTTTAACAAAAAGTCATCAAACACCTGTGAGGTGATAAGGCTCACTGTACCCCTTGTTACGTTCCCTGAGGGGTGTAGTTTCCAAAATAGTATGCCATGTGTTTTTTTTTTTTTTGCTGTTCTGGCACCATAGGGGCTTACTAAATGCGACCCCCCCCCCCCCTCCCAAATAATCATTTCAGCAAAATTTGCTTTCCAAAAGCCAAATGTGACTTCTTCTCTTCTGAGCATTGTAGTGCGCCAACAGAGCACTTGACGTCCACACATGGGGTATTTCCATACTCAGAAGAGATGGGGTTACAAATTTTGGGGGGCATTTTCTCCTATAACTCTTTGTAAAAATGTAAAATTTGGGGGAAAACCAGCATTTTAGTGAACAAAAAAATTCATTTACACATCCGACTTTAACGAAAAGTCGTCAAGCACCTGTGGGATGTTAAGGCTCAGCGGACCCCTTGTTACGTTCCTTGCGGGGTGTAGTTTCCAAAATATTATGCCATGTTGTTTTTCTTTTTGCTGTTCTGGCACCATAGGGGCTTCCTAAATGTGACATGCCCACCAAAAGCAACTTCAGAAAAACTGACACACAGAGCACTTGACATCCACATATGAGGTATTTCCATACTCGAGAGAAATTGGGTTACACATTTTTTTTTCTCCTATTACCCCTAGTAAACATTCAAAAACTGGGTCTACAAGAACATGCGAGTATAAAAAAGGAAGATTTTGAATTTTCTCCTTTATCTTGCTGCTATTCCTGTGAAACACCTAAAGGGTTAACACACTTTCTGAATGTCATTTTGAATACTTTCGGGGTGCAGTTTTTATAATGGGGTAATTTATGGGGTATTTCTAATATGAAGGCCCCTCAAATCCACTTCAAAACTGAACTGGTCCCTGAAAAATTCTGATTTTGAAAATTTTGTGGAAAATTGGGAAATTGCTGCTGAGCTTTGAAGCCCTCTGATGTCTTCCAAAAGTAAAAACATGTCAACTTCATGATGCAAATATAAAGTAGACATATTGTATATGTGAATCAATATATAATTTATTTGGAATACCCATTTTCCTTACAAGCAGAGAGTTTCAAAGTTAGAAAAATGCTAAATTTTCTAAATTTTCATGAAATTTTGGGATTTTTCACCAAGAAAGGATGCAAGTAATGATGAAAATTTACCACTGTGTTAAAGTAAAGTATATCACGAAAAAACTATCTTGGAATCAGAATAATCGGTAAAAGCATCCCAGAGTTATTAATGCATAAAGTGGTCAGAATTGCAAAAAACATCCTTAAGGTGAAAAAGAGCTCAGTCTTTAAGGGGTTAAAGGTGTGTTTGGGGTCATTATAATGTTGGAATCCTGCTCTGCAGCCCAGTCTCCAAAGTAAGGGGATCATGCTGTGCTTAAGTATGCTACAGTACACATACACATTCATGTTTCCCTCAATAAATTGTAGCTTCCTAGTCCCATGTATACAGGCATACACATCTGCAGAGATTAATCACAGGTGGGGGCGATGGCAAAAATAGTATAAATGACTATACGAAAGCTTTTTCTAGCTGGCTCTTAAAACATACTATAATTTGTTTATGTCTGCCAGAAGCTATATTTCCTTTATTTTGATAGGAGATGCTACCCTTTAACATCATTGAAACATTCACAATAAACAGAAAATCTTATACTTTGGCATTTCGCCAATCATCAGCATGTTGTATCATCAGTATTTTATGCTTACTTGCCAAGCAAGTATGTTTCGCAAATGTCTAAGCCATTGATAACCTGGGTTTGATACTACAAAGAGGCACAACTGCAAATTCACATGCCTGAAACAGTAGTAAACTAACCATTCTTTAAAGGCAACACTTGACCTTATTTAACTTAGCTTTTCTAACTGAAGATTTAGGCTGGGTTCACGTACAGTCCAATTTGAAGATGATCATGAGTGATAAGATTTACGTGAAATGATAGTAGGTGGAGTATAGCCTAGGTAGAAAGAGCTATCTTTCAGCAGAACATGGCTTAACAACAATATCACAAGTAAGAAAGTTATATGAAATCATTGGGATGATATTTCCTGTTCCATTTTCATGGTTCCCACTATTGCAAATATTAACCATGTGTATTTCTGTGCAAATATTAAATCTTGTCTACTATTTGATATATGAGAAAAATATGCTTTTAAGTTTTGAAATTCTTTAGAACCCCACTAATGCAGAATGAACCTTAGAGTTTGTCCCATTCCAATAGAAAAGGAGCCACACATGCTCCTCATTCCCCATGAGTCTTTTGCAGATATGGAAATTGCTGACAGAGCAAGCATGGCCATGTATCTCTCCCACAGTACTTAAAGATGCACAAAAGAAAGGAAAAAAGGGATACACGCTCCTAGTGTAATATGTCAAACAATAGGCAATAAGATGATAAGTGAATTTAGACTCACCATATGGGGTTGTGCTAAAAGCACAACACCTCAGTAGACATCTGGTAAATGTGATGCTTGGATCTGCAGCCGTGGTTTATCCGAAGTCAGCAGTGCCGGTCCAGAAGGAAAATGCTCAGAAATTGACAAAATTTAAAGGACATCTGTAGTGCAAAATAACTTATCCCCTATCCGAAGGATAGGGGATAAGTTATAGATCGCGGGGGGTCCGAGTTCTGGGGCCCCCCGTGATCTTCGGTACGGGGCCACGGCAATATACAGGAAAGGGGGCGTTCTGTCCCCGCATGACGCGGCGGCCGACATGCCCCCTCCATGAAACCCATAGAGATACATGGAGAGGGAGTGTCTGCCGCGGCTTTCTGCTGGGGACGAAATTTCACTTCCGGCAGACTGCTGCGGCCCCGTCCAGAAGATCCCGGGGGGCCCCAGCGCTCGGACCCCCCGCGATCTATAACTTATCCCCTATCCTTTGGATAGGGGATAAGTTATTTTGCGCTGGAGTACTCCTTTAAGTTTCTAGGCGCTGATCAAATGAAGTAAGTAGGTGCGGACACAGAAATATTGTCCAAAAAAAGGCATTTGTTTGCACAGAGCAACGCGTTTCCGGTCCGTAATGGAACCTTCGTCAGGCAGGTGCATGATTTGGCAGGTGAGGAGTTGCACCTGCCTGACGAAGGGTCCATTACAGACCGGAAACGTGTTGCTCTGTGCAAATAAATGCCTTTTTTGGACAATATTTCTGTGTCCGCACCTACCTACTTCATTTGATCAGCGCCTAGAAGCTAACATTTTGTTTATTTCTGAACAGTATTTAAAGAGGATGTCTGCACAAGTGTGATGTCCTAATGTCCAAATCCCCATCACAGGTCAGAATCCTAAGACATATCCATGCCTGAAGAATGCTATTTCAGATATTTACTCACAGACAGATCCTCTAAAGTAAACATTTGATCTGGTGATGTATCAATCTCAATCAGCCCCTTGTGTGTGAGCTTTATCTTCTGCTGATGTTGATTTAGTTCCTTCTCTGCTTTCTCAATGATCTCCAAAGACTAGAACAAAGAGGGACAGGCGTTAGAATATAAATAAACAAATGCTGTATTAGTATATTTCCTTTAAATTAAAGTAGATATCAGTTAAAATAGCTCACATGCAGCCTCTCTTGGTTTCTCCAATCTGTTAGCTCTTGCCGAGCCATTTCTGTAGGGCTCATCTGAACAAGACGTTGTGGAATGATATTTCCAAGTACCACATGTTGAAAAAAAGCCTAAAAAAGTATATATAAAAGTATATATAAAAGTAAAGATGGGCAAAAATGTATGAAGACATCTACAAATTACAGCTACAGGCATACCATTGTACATTCATAGACATTTATATGGAGTTGGTCCCATTTTCACAGTTATAACAGCTTCTCCTCTTGTGGGAAGACTTTCTACATGATTTGAGTGTGTGGAAATTTTTGCCCATTAGTCAAAAAGACCATCTGTGAGCTTAGACACTGATGTTGGGTGAGAAGGCCTGGCTTGCAACCTAATTTAGTTGATGTTCTAGAAATGTTCTTTGGGGTTCAGGTCAGGGCTCTGTGTGGTCCAGTCAAGGCCTTCCACACTAAAAACAACTAACCCTTTATGGACCATGTTGTGTGCACTGCTGCTCAGTCAAGCTGGAACAGAAAGGGCTTTCTCACACTGAGGGACATTTATCAATGTTTGCTTATGTATTCTTTTTTTTTAGTAATTTTTTCCTAACTTTTTTTTTGCTTATGTGTGACTTATTTATCAACTGGTTTCAGCCTGTTGATAATTTTCTTTCACGTAAGCAATTTTTCCTTTTTTACTTTGGTAGTAGCTTTTTCTGCTCCATGTTTGAGCTGGAGTAAATTTAGTCAATTTTTAACCCTGTTGCCACTTTTTTTGCGCAGTTGCGACTGTCGCAGTTAATAAATACCTGACTACCCGTAGTCCATTTTAAAATTATTACTACGTAGTAGACATTTTAATTGAGATGTTAAACATGTCTGCTGAGTCACATTGTAAAGTTCTTAATATAAAGTTCTATCATGACGTTTCTGGTTTTTTTTTTACATTTTTTTTCTTATTTCTTATTTTTTTACAATGTCACCCTCCAGAAAGTCATCTGTATTACAGTAACTTACTTTGGCAAATACACTATTTTATACATTATGATTTACGTTATTTTTGGGGTCCTTCAAGTTGAAGAGAAGACTTCTGTACTTTGTTTTGTATCTCAACCCAGTATCATGATACAAGCAAAATATTTCTTCTTCAATATTCTCTGCCAGTTTTTTCAATGTTTCCTTGGAAACATCAAGATTCTGTATCTCCTTAACCCTGAAATATTTGAAAACAATAAATATCAATTTAAATAATGTGAACATGTAGATTAAAGGGGTTTCAAGGAAAAAGTCAAGGTTTAGTATGTGCTCCTCCCTGCATTAAAACTATTAAAACCAGCATACTTATTTCCCACACTTCCCCACCGCTGCCACTGTCAGATTTGATCTTCTAATCCACGCGTGCTCCTGTTCTGCAAGCTTCCAATGATGCACAACTCATTGCTTTGCTTTGGAACATCATCAGAAGTAGAAGAATGGTTAAATGGTCCAAAAGATCTAAACAGGCAGTTAAGAGGGAGGTAGGTATGTTTGCTTTTTTGCCTTAAAGAAGATATCCAGCGGTGAAAAACATATCCCCTATCCTAAGGATAGGGGATAAGTTTCAGATCGGAGGGGGTCTGACTGCTGGGGCCCCCCACGATCTCTTGTACGGGGCCCCGACAGCCCGCGGGAAGGGGGCGTGTTGACCACCGCACGAAGCTGCGACTGACACGCCCCCTCAATACAACTCTATGGCAGAGCCGGAGCGCTGCCTTCGGCAATCTCTGGCTCTGCCATAGAGTTGTATTGAGGGGGCATGCCGGCCGCTGCTTTGTGCTGGGGTCAAAACTAGCTATCTGGCCAGCGAGCCGGGGCCCCGTACAGAGAGATCGCGGGGGGGGGGGGGCCCAGCGGTCGGACCCCCCGAGATCTGAAACCTATCCCCTATTCTTAGGATCGGGGATAAGTTTTTCACCACTGGACTACCCCTATAATTCAGTAGAAGGCACATGTTAAACTTGCAGACTGGCAAATTAAATAGTGTCAAGTAAGGCCCCTTTCACACTATAAAGTTGCTCCGTTAAAAGACTCGTTATAAACTTCCATTAGAAAAGCCTCAAAAACGGTTGTTAAATGGCCGTTACAAAATCCCAATAAAGTCTATGGGATTTTTTGATTATCCGTTATGACCTGTTATAGCCCATCATGAATAACGGACGTTATTTGTGACGGAAGAAGAAACGGCACATGTACGAATCCGTCACAAGAAAAGGGTATATTAACGGCTGTTATGTTTAACATTGAAGTCTATGGCAAACGGATGAGCCTTTATATAATCCGTTTGCACCTGTTTTATAATATCCGTTATTACTTCTGAGCATGCTCAGAAGAGGTGACATCAGCAGACCCCTGCAGTGATGAGCGACTACTACTACGTCCATCATGGAACATTCATTTATTTCCATGATGGGAGTAGTAATTCCCCGTCTGCGGGAGTCTGACGGTGGTTCGGGTGGCTACATTAATGTTTGTACTACAACCCCCATCATAGAACAGACTCTGTTCCATGATGGGGGTTGTAGTACAGGGGCTGAGGGATTGATCGCACTGGGTCTCACTTTTGAGACCTGATGCGATTAGACGTTATTAAACAGGGGAGCAGTCGGCATGCTCCACTACCCTGCGATGTACAATGTATTTTACTTTAATTTTTAAATTCCCTGCTGGGAGCCAAGGCCGGTACAGGGCTCCCAGCGGGGTTTTCAAATAGAAGCTCTGCAGTGGGGAAAGATATATAGAATCCCTGGGGGGGCATATGTCTGGCCCCCATAGCGCTTCTAATATATCTTGCCCCCTGCTGCGCTATATAAGTCTTGCCCCCCGCAGCATATTTATAAAGGTATTGTCCCCTGCAGCGCATGTTTATATATATCCCCCCCCCCCCCCCGCAGCACTATCATAAGCCCCCGGCAGCGCTATGAATGAAAAGTATTCTATTTGCAGTGCATCTGGCTGGCCCGCTGCTCTGCTGAAAGAATACTTGTCTTTCATAGCGCTGCCTATACTTATGGGGAAAGGGGGAGGGGAGGGGTAACTCTGCCTATACCTATGGAGAATGGGGGGGAGTAACTCTGCCTAAACCTATGGGGAAGAGGGGGGGGGAACTCTGCCTATACCTATGGGGAAGAGGGGGGTAACTCTGCCTATACCTATGGGGAAGAGGGGGTAACTCTGCCTATACCTATGGGGAAGAGGGGGGGTGGGTAACTCTGCCTATACTTATGGGGAAAGGGGGAGGGAAGGAAAAATGCAGATGTTAAGAGATTCACATGGCGGTCTTATCCGGACGGAGAAGAAAAGGAAAGAGGATGCCGCTGATCAGAAAATACGTAATTGGAGTCCCAAAATGTAACTCTGATCACTTATATGGTGTACAGATCCTGTGTACACCTGTTATCTACCACTGTATGGTCCTGTATATAATCACTTATATTGTATACGGATCCTTTATAGTATACTGGTCTGTGTATAGTGGTTTTATTCAGTACAGTATGGCGTTATTATCCAGTTATTGTGTGGTGGTATATATTTACTCCATGTATACCAGTATTATTGGTCATGGAAATTTACCTACGTTAAAGTGTTTCTTACATATATACATTTTAGTTTATTGTGTGTGGGATTTGGGTGGAATAGGGGCATGGCAGAAGATTGATGAGCTGCAGAGCCTAGCAGGGGCCCTTGCCTTTTTTTGGTCAGGGGGCCCCGAGTGTTGTCAGTCTGCCCCATCCACTGCTGCACCGTGACCGCGATGCTTTTCCGTCCAGCGCTTGCATCTGTGGAGTCAGAGCAGCAGGGGGAGGAGTGTTGCGGTGGCGCGCAACGTGACGTCACGACACTGACGCCGCCTTCACGGATCTTTAAAGGAGTGGAAGGATCCATTACCAGCGGTCAGACGGAGGCATCATCAAAATGTAAGTAAATAACTCTATGTGAAGGAAGGGGGTGTAATTGAGGGGGGGGAGGGGTGCAATTGAGCGGGGAGGGGTTGTAATTAAGGGGGGGAGGGAGGGGGTGTAATTGGGGGGAGGGGGTGTAATTAGAGGGAGGGTGCAGGATTTGTTCATTTTATTGATGGGGATTTGGATCTGTTTCTATTTGGTGCAGATGGAGAGTGATTTTTTTTAAGGGGGTGCAGGGTTTTATTTTATTAAGGGGGGTTAAGGGGTTTTATTAAGGGGGGTTAAGGGGTTTTATTAAGGGGGGTTAAGGGGTTTTATTAAAGTGGGTTAATGGGTCTTATTAAGGGGGTGTGCATGGGTTTTATTTTATTAAGGGGGTGCAGGGTTTTATTTTATTAAGGGGGTGAGCTGGGTTTTATTTTATTAAGGGCGTGCAGGGGATTCCAATTAATGAGGGTGTTCAGGTGTTATTTTTTTATTAAGGGGGTGTGCAGGTTTTTATGTGTAGGGGTGCATGAACTTTATGTGATGGCGGTGCAGGATTTTTATATGAAGGGGAGGGGGTATGGATATGATGTGTAGGGTGGGTGCAGGGTTTTTATGTGTGGGGGGTGCCGGAGCTGAGTTTTATGGAATTGGAGTGTAGGGCTTTTGCATAAGGGGAAAGAAAGGGCAAGGGTTTTCTAGAAGGGGGAAGACAAGGGATTTGTAGACAGGGGCACGAAAGGAGTTTTCTAAAAGTTTTTCACCAGCCCCTTTCTACAAAACCCCTGTCCTGACCCCCTTCTGCAAAACCCCTGTCCTGGCCCCTTCTGCAAAACCCCTGTCCTGGCCCCCTTCTGCAAAACTCCTGCATTTGTGCAATAAATATTATTGAAAACAATGAAAAAAGTTTGTGCGTGTTTTCTTACTTTCTTGGGTTGGGGGGCATGGGGGCAAACACAAGGTCCGCCGCGGGTGGAGGTGCCAAACAAAGGGTCCGCCCCGGGTGCCAAATGCCCTAGTTATGCCCCTATCTGGCCCCCACAGCGCTTCTATAATCATATGCCTTTGCAGCGCTATGAATGACAAGAATTCTGGCCGGGAAGCCAGCCGGCCCGATGAGCTGCTGATAGAATACTTTTCATTCATAGCGCTGCAGAGGCATATGATTATAGAAGCGCTGTAAGGGCCAGACATATGGATATATGTCTGACTCCCGCAGTGTATCTAAATACAGGGGGGGAATCATACATATTCACATGGGGGTAATAAGGGGACCCACTGAAGTTTAAAAACCCTGCGGGAGCCCTGAATGGCTCCTCCATACCGGCCTTTCAGGGCTCCCGGCGGGGTATTTAAAAATGAAAGTAAAATACATAGTACATTGCCGGGGAGTGGAGCATGCCGGCCCGCTTCCCTGTTTAATAACTTCTAATCACATCGGGTCTCAGAAGTGAGACGCGGTGCGATAATTCCCTCAGCCCCTGTACTACTTCTCCCATCATGGGACAGAGTCTCTTCCATGATGGGGGTAGTAGTACAAACACTAATGTAGCCTCCTCAGCCACCGGCAAACTCCCGCAGCCTGGGAAGTACTACTCCCATCATGGAAACAAGTCTGTTCCAAGATGGGAGTAGTAGTAGTCCACGCTGTCGGAGTCTGTAGGCAGAGGTATTAAAACGGCCGTACATGACGGATGTTATAGATTGCTTGGGCCATACAAAAAAGCTATACTTGCCTACCCCTGATTTCCTTACAGAGTCGCAGCATCTCCCGTTTCCTTCACTTCCGGTCCTCCGCTGCTACTTTATTCTACATGCTTCTGAGACGTGAGCTCAGAGCAGCACCTGCCAGCTCAGAAAGACACCACTGCAGCCAGTCATTGGCTGAGCTGATAGGACTGTTATTTTTTTTTTTTTTACATCAGAATAACCCTTAAACCAAGTATATCAATGGCACCCAAGATGAAAAAACAGCTATATCTTACATCTAACTATATACCCAGGGACGTGCACGCATTGACTTGAAAGGGGAGTTAAAGGTGTACTCTGCTGCTCTGAGTAGCGGAGTATCCCTTTAAGTTGAGCCCCTACCCCCTTGATGCTTCTCCTGAAAGTGTGGGGGAGGGTATGGAGTGCAGAGAGAGAGCAGAGACATAAGAATTAGCAGCATGGGGCTATGTTCACACGGCTGAATTTCTGCTTTTCCGCTCAAATTTCATGCAGAAAAGCAGAATGCTGATTATTTGAAGATTTGCAGAATTTGACCAGACTTTCAAAACAGATTATGCTCAAATTCAGGGTTCTATTAACTTCAGTGGAGCTTTGAGCGGAATTCATGTCTTATAATTTTTCGGAATCAGGAAAATTCTGCTGTTTGAATGGGACAGCAGAATCCCATTGCGCATAATAGAGGAGATTTATCAAAACCTGTGTAGAGGAAGAGTGGCACAGTTGCCCATGGCAACCATTTAGACTGCTCTTTTCATTTTTCAGAGGCCTATTTAGAAATGAAAGAAGCAATCTGATTGGTTGCTATGGGCAACTGCACCCCTCTTTCTTTACCCAAGTTTTGATCTCCCCAATGTGCACTGAATTTTGCAGAATTTTCGAGCTGAATATTTTCAGCAGAATTCCGCTCGACTATTCCCCCATGTGAACATAGCCTTACACAGTAACAAAATCCTGGCACTGCACAGCCTCTCCTGTCAGTCCCGACTGCAGAAACTACAAGTGAGGAGAATGTCCTGCATCCCCCTGTACTGCCATGATCTACACAGGGACAGGTCCCTGACATGAAGATAAAGTGAGCTGCCCTCTGTCATGTCACTTCAAATGTTTTTGAGGTTTCACCAGCAGCAAGGTTAGTAGCCATTCATGTCTGTAGGAATGTGTATATATGCAGGGGTCAAGTCTAGGGAAAAAAATGTGTGGGAACTCATCCAAGATTTTCACTCATGGGCTGGTCCTGCTAATGGGAAAGATGTACCTGCTGTGGAAAAAGTGCAGGAACTGCAGGACTTGAGCCCTGTATATATGTGACACTAAGTATATATGCATGTTACTGTGTATAGTGGTTCTTATTCCATATCAGTATGATGGCATTATCCAAACACTATGTGATGGTAACGTTAGAGGTCATGGTTTGGCACAGTTATTTATCCTTTGTGTATTGATGTTGCTGGTGATACTGGTCTCTTTATAGTGGTTCTTATATTCTACTAGTATGATGGTATAAGTCATAATATAGTAAAATGTCATAATGTAATAGTAATATGTCATCCTGGAGTGGAGGTATAATTTTATGTTTCTAAAACCTAATCTATGATTAAATTTAGCATACTCCCCTGATGAGCAACGATGTATACACTATATGCACCGCCACTCGCTTAATGGGGCAGTAACTTACTGGGGGCTATATCTAAATATCCTGCTAATACATGGGCCAGTTGAGTTGGAGAAACAGCAGTACCATTTTCTTATCTATACATCTGATACTGGGCAGTAATGGGTACTCTGGCATCATTATGTGGGAATATAAATAATTATGAGAAGTGGCTTTTTTTTCCACTTCATAAACCCCTGCCCCCCACCCCAAAATGTATGTGCACGTCCCTGTATATACCATATAAGGAAGCCTATGAAAAAGTTTAATAAAGATACCTCTTAATCAGGACTTCAGAGAGTGCCTGCACTGTGGTATCCCGAACTATTTTAGGAGACTTTGTTGAAGGTAGAAAGTCAAAATCATGTGCCTTTTCACTGTCATGCGTTTTCTTTTTTAATTTTCTTTTTGTCATTTTTGGATCTTCAAATAAAAAAATTTAAAAATTCTCAGTCTTAAAGAGAGCTTACAGTGAATAAGTAGGTTCCCAAAGAAGGGCTTGATATGCCACTGCACATGTTCCCACTATTCTAAAACTTTCAAAAGCATAAGTTTAAATATATTTCAGAGAACTATACATTGCTCATACAGTGTGAACATAAGAATGTCCATAATAACCAATCCATTCCCCCCACTGTATGCATCATTAGCAGTAACACCGGGCCCACAGTGTCATCGGCCATTATGGAGCCATAATCATTTCACTGCAGTGGCTATTGGTAATACATCATGAATATAAAGGGGTTGACTGGGACTTTTCGATGAGAGGGTTGAAGCTGAAACTGACATAAAATATTGTCATGGCTCCAAGCACCTGGACCCAGGGTAGAGGGAACTTTACCATCTTTAAAACAAAAATGGAGAGGGGGTTTATTATTTCTGAATTTTTGGGCACAGAAGGATTAAAAATGTGTATTATATCCAATCAATGGCAATCCAGGCACTCCTCTTCACAGTCAGCAACAACATAGACTTGAAAGACTACACAAATTCCTTAAAGCATCAGTTGGAGGGGTGCGGTGGCGTTTTTGAAATGGATAAAAATTGTTTATGAATTGATGTGGGATAATAGAGTTGATTTATATATTTTTGCACTTGTGTTTGTCCAGATTAGGGAGTATTGAGTGTGTTACCCCTGTAGAGCTTGGAAATAGCCATAACTGGACAGTTATAGCATTGTTCGTTTCCACTAGCACTCTCTATATATGTTAAACCGCATAGCACCTTTCTCCTGTGTGCACTTTATCTAGTGTTGTGGATTTTCTCACCAAACACCAATTTTATACAGTATATGAAATATATGTTTTGTTATACCTGCAAACGATTTTTAATATGTTCCCTAAATAAACATTGTCATTTTATTTTAAATGGTCATTTTGTCTCTATAGTTTTCTATGGTATAAAAATTCCTTAACCCCTTAAGGACGTAATGAAAAATCATAACTCTTTTACATTTTCATCCACAGACTAGTATGAGGGCTTGTTTTTTGCGTGACCAGTTGTCCTTTGTAATGACATCACTCACTATAAAATGTATGGCGTAACCAAAAAAATACTATTTGGGTGGGGAAATTAAAAAGAAAACCGCAATTTTGCCAATTTTGGAAAGAGTCGTTTTCACACCGTACAAGATACGATAAAAATGACATGTGTTCTTTATTCTTTGGGTCAATACGATTAAAATGATAACATACTTTTCTATTACTGTTGCTATAACTTTTTCATTTTTCCGTATAAGCGGCGGTATGAGGGCTAATTTTTTGCGCCGTGATCTGTACTTGTTATTGATACCATATTTGCTTATATAAAACTTTTAATACATTTTTTATAAAAAAAAAATTTGGAATAAAATGTTATAAAAAAAATAAGCTGCTATTTTGGACTTTTTTTTTTTACGTTCACGCCGTTCACCGTACGGTATCGTTAACATTTAATTTTAATAGTTCGCATATTTACTCACGCGGCGATACCAAATATGTATATAAATTATTTGTTTTACACTTTTTGGGGGTGAAATAGGAAAAATTCGACAATAAAAAATTTTATTGGGGGGAGGGAGTTTTTCACATTTTTTTTTACTTTTTTACTTTTTTTTTACTTTTATCTATGCATAGGGCATAGCACTGATCAGTGATATCGGTTATCTTCTGCTCTGGTCTGCTCGATCTCAGACCAGAGCAGAAGACCCGTGGAAGGTAGCGGAGGGAGGTGAGGGGATCTCCGTCTGCCATTCTGGATTAAAGGATCGCCACGGAGATCTGATCATACATTTTAGTGACCACACTGCCA
Source organism: Hyla sarda (assembly GCF_029499605.1). Lineage (NCBI taxonomy): Eukaryota > Metazoa > Chordata > Amphibia > Anura > Hylidae > Hyla > Hyla sarda. The sequence goes on along the minus strand of NC_079190.1, from coordinate 250,560,189 downwards.
CAAATGCCGTGATCTGTATTGATCATGGCATCTGAGGGGTTAATGGCGGACCTCCGCGCGATCGCGGATGTCGACCATTACCGGCGGGTCCCTGGCTGCTATCAGCAGCCGGGACCTGCCGCACATGACCCGAGCATCCTGGTGCGTAATGTACCACCTCACCAGGACGTACATTTACGTCCTGCGTCGTAAAGGGCAGCTAAAGAACTTGATGGCTTTTAAACAGACAGAAGTAGGTAATGAAGACATTTGTATAACTTTCTGGCACCAGTTGATTTTAAAATTATTTTTTAGTGCAGAGTACCCCTTCAAACACCGTAGTAAAGCAAGTTTAACCAAAACACATCACTATATAACAAAATAACATTTCACTAATATAACGCAATGTAAAAGGATAGTAACCTTCTAATATTACAAAGTGATGTTCCAGTTTGTAAGGTTTACATGTAACCTCTCCATGCAAATCTGAACACTATTCATCCAATATTTAACGTACAAACCAGCGACAAAGTGAAGCAGAGTACTGTATATTAAAATAACAGGAACAAGGAGAAAAGGAAACATGGACCACTACTGTCACGATTCGGCTAGCTGGTAGTGGATCCTCTGTGTCAGCAAAGGATTGGCGTGGACCGGTTCTAAGATGCTACTGGTATTCACCAGAGCCCGCCGCAAAGCGGGATGGTCTTGCTACGGCGGTAGCAACCAGGTCGTATCCACTGGCAATGGCTCAACCTCGCTGACTGCTGAGAAGGCGTGGGACAGAAGGACTAGGCAGAGACAGGAACACAGTATGGGTAAACACAGTAATAGCTTTCTCAAGGCACTAAGGCAACAAGATCCGGGAAGGAAGTGCAGGGGAAGTGAGATCATATAGCCAGGGAGCAGGTGGAAACTAATTAGGGAGATTGGGCCAGGCACCATCATTGGTGCACTGGCCCATTAAATCTCAGAGAGCTGGCGCGCGCGCGCCCTAGAGAGCGGAGCCGCGCGCGCCAGAGCATGACAGCCGGGGGCCGGGACAGGTAAGTGACTTGGGATGCGATTCGCGAGCGGGCGCGTCCCGCTATGCGAATCGCATCCCCGCCGGCAATGTCAGTGCAGCGCTCCCGGTCAGCGGGTCTGACCGGGGCGCTGCAGGGAGAGAAACGCCGCGAGCGCTTCGAGGAGGAGCAGGGACCCGGAGCGCTCGGCGTAACAGTACCCCCCCCCCCCCCTTAGGTCTCCCCCTCTTTTTGTCGGGATGTCGCTCCACCTGGGACGAGGACATTGGGAGCGATTGTAGAGTCTCCTTCTGGGGAACAGTGAAGTTCTGGGTATACTCATGAATGGCAGACCGGTCAGAAGGAGTGGGAATGGGGAGGGGGGGCAGAGGGTGAGGCTTGGCACGGGGCAGAGTGTCACCAGGACGGGGGTTATGAGGAGGCACGGCACAGTCCTGATAGGCCTTGGGGAGACCAGGCACAGGAGGAGACACTGAGGCCCGACAGACGGGGCTGGGAGCAGACGTGAGGCATTTCTTGCGCAAGCAGGACCCCAATTCTTGATCTCCCCGGTGGTCCAGTCAAGGGTGGGAGAATGGTGCTGGAGCCATGGCAGACCGAGAAGGACTTCAGAGCCGGGCAAAACCAAAAATTCAATTTTCTCGAGATGCGGTCCAATGTTCATAAGCAGGAGCACTGTGCGATAACGCACAGTGCAGTGCAACTTGACTCCGTTGACCGAAGAAATGTAGAGCGGCTTGATGAGACGGGTCACCGGGATGCAGTACCTATCAAGCAAAGAGGCCAGAATAAAATTTCCATAAGAACCAGAGTCCAAGACGGCCACGGCAGAGAAGGAGGAGTTGGCAGAAGGAGAAATCCGTACAGGCACAGTGAGACATGGAGAAGCAGACTCCGTACCCAGAAACGCCAGGCCCACATGAGCAGGTTGCGTGCGTGCATTTTCCAGACGTGGAGGACGAATAGGGCAATCCACCAAGAAATGTTCGATACTAGCGCAGTACAGACATAGATTTTTATCCCTACGGCGAGACCTCTCTTCAAGAGTCAGGCGAGACCGATCTACTTGCATAGGCTCCTCGGCGGGAGGCACAGGGGTAGATTGCAAGGCATACCGTGAGAGAGGTGCCCAGGGATTAAGGTCTTTTTCCTGGCGGAGTTCCTGGTGTCTTTCCGAAAAACGCATGTCAATGCGGGTGGCCAAATGGATAAGTTCATGCAGGTTGGCAGGAATCTCTCGTGCGGCCAGCACATCTTTGATGTTACTGGATAGGCCTTTTTTAAAGGTCGCGCAGAGAGCTTCGTTGTTCCAAGATAATTCGGAAGCGAGAGTACGGAATCGGATGGCGTACTCGCCTACTGAAGAATTACCCTGGACCAGGTTCAGCAGGGCAATCTCGGCAGAAGAAGCTCGGGCTGGTTCCTCGAAGACACTGCGAACCTCAGAGAAGAAGGAGTGTACAGTGGCGGTGACAGGGTCATCGCAGTCCCAGAGCGGTGTGGCCCAAGACAAAGCCTTCCCAGACAGGAGACTGACCACGAAAGCCACCTTCGACCGTTCTGTAGGAAATTGGTCCGACAACATCTCCAAATGTAGGGAACATTGTGACAGAAAACCACGGCAGAGTCTAGAGTCCCCATCAAATTTGTCCAGCAGGGACAAGCGGAGGTTAGGAGCGGCCGCTTGCTGCGGAGGAGGTGCAGGAGCCGGCGGAGGAGATGGTTGTTGCTGTTGCAGCTGCTGTAGCTGTGACTGAAGTTGCTGTAGCTGTGGCTGAAGTTGCTGTAGCTGTGACTGAAGTTGCTGTGTCATGGTGGTCAAGTACGACAGCTGGTGTTCTTGTTGGGCGATCTGTCGGGATTGCTGGGCGACCAGCGTGGATATATCAGCGATACTTGGCAGCGGCACGTCAGCGGGATCCATGGCCGGATCTACTGTCACGATTCGGCTAGCTGGTAGTGGATCCTCTGTGTCAGCGAGGGATTGGCGTGGACCGTGCCGGTGGACCGGTTCTAAGATGCTACTGGTATTCACCAGAGCCCGCCGCAAAGCGGGATGGTCTTGCTGCGACGGTAGCAACCAGGTCGTATCCACTGGCAACGGCTCAACCTCGCTGACTGCTGAGAAGGCGTGGGACAGAAGGACTAGGCAGAGACAAGGTCAGACGTAGCAGAAGGTCGGGGCAGGCGGCAAGGTTCGTAGTCAATATGGAAATAGCAGGAGGTCAGGAACACAGTATGGGTAAACACAGTAATAGCTTTCTCAAGGCACTAAGGCAACAAGATCCGGCAAGAAAGTGCAGGGGAAGTGAGATCATATAGCCAGGGAGCAGGTGGAAACTTATTAGGGAGATTGGGCCAGGCACCATCATTGGTGCACTGGCCCTTTAAATCTCAGAGAGCTGTCGCGCGCGCGCCCTAGAGAGCGGAGCCGCGCGCGCCAGAGCATGACAGCCGGGGGCCGGGACAGGTAAGTGACTTGGGATGCGATTCGCGAGCGGGTGCGTCCCGCTATGCGAATCGCATCCCCGCCGGCAATGTCAGTGCAGCGCTCCTGGTCAGCGGGTCTGACCGGGGCGCTGCAGGGAGAGAAACGCCGCGAGCGCTTCGGGGAGGAGCAGGGACCCGGAGCGCTCGGCGTAACAACTACAATGTAACCTTTTTTGATAAGTCTAAATGCAGTGAATTACAGGAAAGCCACAAAAGGATTGAAAGCGTACCAGATCCAACACAAAAAAATGTTTTTTAATATATCACTCGGTACCTAATCCTGACCATGTACATCTAATTTTTATGTTTCTAGCACCTTTATTTATTTCTTTATTCCATTTTTAATTTAGCTCACTAGTCTGAAGTCCTCTCAAAGGGCCTCACTGTGCAGGTCTCTGCCCCCTCCCTCAGTATGCTGTCTGCTCCCATCTCCCCTAGCATTAGCAAAACTACAACTCCCAGCTTGTCGTCACTGACAGTAGCGGGACGCAAGCGGACAGTGGGAGGATTTGTCTGCGCTCACAGCTGTCAATCAAGGAAGTGTGTCCATAACATAGGTGATGATGCATGGACACAGCAGGAGGGGGGCAGTTGTTTGACTGGATTTTTCAGTATGAAATACTGAAAATTTTCTAATGAAAGCAATTGCAAAACCTTCTGCATGCTTTACAACATATCAAAAGTTTTTGTATCTGACAGTGCCCATTTAAAGTGTAGAACTCAAAGGTTATTTCTGTGCAGACTCAAGGAAAGATAATAGAGCTTTGCCAAATCTACAAAGGATGACAATGTAACACCTAATTCTAACATAACAAAGAAAAACCAAAGAAATTACACAATTGTCTAGCAGCTTTCTCATGCATAGTAAAATGCGTTCAGCTTAAAGTGTCATATTCAAGATCAAAGGATTGTACTGAAGGTCTTAACACCTTTTCATTTTTGCACTTTCGTTTTTTTCCTCCTCACCTTGTAACATTTATCACGCTTTCAATTTTCCAACTACAGACCCATATGAGGGCTTTTTTTGCATCACCAATTTTACTTTGGAGTGACATCAATCATTTAAAAAAAAATCACAAAATCTACAGTGAAACAAAAAAAAATTATTTATGGGGCAAAACTGAAAAAAACTTGCCATTTTGTATATTTTGATGGCTTCTGCCTCAACGCAGTGCACTTTTGTAAAAAATGACACATTATCGTTATTCTGTAGGTCCATACAGTTAAAACGATATCCAAATTATATAGGTTTCATTTTGTTTTACTTATTTTAAAAAACTATAACTTTTTTATTTTTCCATATATTGTGCTGTGATTTGTAGTTTTTTTGAAGGTATACAAAGTGACCAAAAATACGCAATTCTCCACTTCTTTAACAGCATTGGCAGTTTAGAGTAATAGAGCACTGATAACATTGATCAGTGCTTAGTAATAGCCCAGTATTAATCAGTGTTAGAAATCGAAAGATTCAATGTTATAGTCCCCTATGAGGACTAAAAAAAATTTTGTAATTAATGTGTATAACCCCCCACCCCACTAATAAAAGTCTGAATCACCCCCCCCCCCCTTTTCCCATTTTATAAATAAAATTATGTAAACAAAATATATAAAAAATAAAGATATGTGGTATCGTCCTGTGTGTAAATGTCTGAATTATTATAAGGTTAATTAATTAAACCGCACGGTCAATGGCGTAAATGGAAAAAAATACCAAATTCATAACGGAATAAAATACCTAAGAAATACAAAAAAAATGTTTTTAAGTTGTAGCCTACTAATTTCCTTACAAAAAGTTGTTGTTTTTTTCACCAGCAAAATAAAACAAAACCTATATAACTTGGGCACTATTTTAACCCCTTAAGGACTCAGCGTTTTTCCGTTTTTGCATTTGAATTTTTTCCTCATTACCTTCTAAAAATCATAACGCTTTTAATTTTGCAAATAAAATTCCATATGATGGCTTATTTTTTGCCCACCAATTCCACTTTGCAGTAACATTACCAAAAAATCCATGGCGAAACAGAAAAAAAATTCATTGTGTGACAAAATTGAAGAAAAAATTGTAGGTCCATACGGTTAAAATGATACCCTACTTATACAGGTTGGATATTGTCCTACTTCTGAAAAAAATCATAACTACATGCAGGAATTTATATGTTTAAAATTGTCATCTTCTGACCCCTGTAACTTTTTTATTTTTCCGCGTATGGGCCGGTATGAGGACTCATTTTTTGTGCCGTGTTCTGAAGTTTTTATCAGTATCATTTTTGCATTGATCTGACTTTTTGATCACTTTTTATTCATTTTTTATGATATAAAATGTGACCAAAAATACACTATTTTGGAATTTTTTTGTGCGTACGCCATTGACCGTGCGGTTTAATTAATATATATATTTTTATAGTTCGGACATTTACACACGTGGCGATACCACATATGTTTATTTTTATTTACACAGTTTTTTTATGGGAAAAGGGAGGTGATTTGCGTGGATCAGCGAGATAGGGGCTCGATTGCTCAAGCCTGTAGCTCAGGCTTGGCGCAATCAAAGCCAGATCGGACGCGACGGAGCAAGGTAAGGGGATCTCCGCTCGCGACCTAGCTGATCAGGACATCGCGATTTTATCGCGATAGTCCCGATCAGCCCAACTGAGCTGCAGGGAAGCGTTTACTTTCATTTTCAGCACCGCGATCAACTTTGATCGCCGCGTCTGAAGGGTTAACAGCGCCGACCCGGTGTGATGCGGGGTATGCCCTGCGTCCTTAAGAGGTTAAAGAATATCTGCAGTCCTTGACACTTATCTGGCTCTCCCGTAGAGGAGGCGTGTCGGCCACCTTATTACGCTGTAGTCGACAAGCCCCCTCCATGTATCTCTATGGAAGAGGTGTAGATGCAGCATTTGTGCTGTATGGAGGTTGCCTGGTCCCCGTACGGGAGATTGGGGGGGGTACCAGCAGTCGGCGCCCTCGCGATAAGACACTTATCCCCTATTAGGCAAATAGGGGATAAGTGTCCAAGACTGCAGTACTCCTTTAATTTTACAGACCTACAGAATAAAGATAATGTGTCATTTTTACCGAAAAGTGAACTGCGTTGAAACGCAACCCCCTAAAATTTGCATAATGGCGTTTTTTGTTTGTTATTTCAATTTTGCCCCACACATTATTATTATTTTTTTTTTTGGCTTCACCATACATTTTGTGGTAAAATGAATGATGTAATTAAAACGTCCCACAAACAACAAGCCCTATATACGGAAAATTGATGAAAAATTAAATTTTAAGAGTTATGAATTTTAAAAGGTGAGGAGGAAAAAATGAAAACGCAAAAAATGAAAAATCCTTGCGTCATTAGGGGTTAACAACAGTAACGCTTTAATGTCACTACCTCCTCAAAATAACTCAACACACAGCCATTAAACTCTGTTATACAGGCTGCCCACGTATTGACTTACATTGTAGCCGAATGTTAAAATGTAATTTCTTTGGGTTTGTCACATAAATATTTTTTTTAAGAATATTTAACAAAAATCTAAGGGGTACCACTTACGTGAGATACTTGATCCTGACCAGTGAATATTGAGCCCCACTCCCTCATACATAAGTGTGCATTTGCATCTTCTACACCAGGGCTTTCCAAACTGAGTGCCCCAACACAGGCGGCAGTCCCTAGGTGTGTAGCGGGATGTCCCATCTTACAGAAGCAGCTGTCACTGATTGCTGTTTTTAAAGGGAACCAATTATCAGATTTTACCCTATTTAACGCTTGGCAAAGCGTTACACAGTCTAGGGTAAAATCTTTATCCTCACATCCCCGGGGGATGTGTGGTGGACCATCGGTGTATGGCGGGACCACGGGTGTAGCGGTGTAGGTGGTGTCAGATGGTATTAACCATGGAGGCAAGATGTTGTTAACCCCTAGTGTTCGTGACGCCAGAGGCTAGGTAAGGAAAGGAGAATCCACAACCAGTTATGGTTTAACAGAGGCTTTACTGAGTTTAAGACAAATGGTATTATCTTCACAGCTAGGCCACATTCCCAGAGAGGTGGCAAGGAACTCAGAAGACCTCACATCTTGCTGGGACCAATTATACTTGTAATAAACAATTGAAAGAAGAAATGCTCACGGCATTCGATGCGCTGGCATTAAACGTGCTTCTTTATTTCAAACCAAAGGATTCACAAACATCGGTGGACAACAACCGTTTCACCGCTCCTGAGGCTTCTACTGGACCATACGCCACATCCAGTTTCTCAAACTTAAGTATGCGATCCGCCTTCCCAATCTCACCTCACCTGTGAGTTAACTCGTACTAAACGGTGCGGAGGACGAATACTGAAGCTTGTTACATCTCAAGTGAGTGTTCACACATATGAGTTAACACATAGAAAAAAACGCAACATACAAAAATGATTCTATATAAATACACAAGCTAAACTTGCAATAGCACAGTGATTAAAGAGCTACAGGTCAAGACTAAGGCTACAAATAGAAAATAATAAAAGATGATATGTGTGTAAAATAACCCACATATTTCACTCTGACCCTAGCAAAACAGTGTACATAACACAAAAAGAATCACTATCATAATATGATGCCCTGAAATAATTGCAACAAGGTAACAAACATACCCACAACTTGAATCTATTTATTCCAAATACTAATATATTTATGCTCATTTAATCCCAGGTTGCCTAGAGCTTCTGTTTTGAGAATGATTGATGTTTCATGTTTTAATAAAATATCATTTTTGTTGCCACTCTAAACTAAATTTTGCATGAAGGACATAGATTTGATATCTCCTCCATGGCACTCCCGTATATGTTTTATAAGTCTGGGCGATCCTTTTCCAGTGGTTAAGCTCATAAAAAGCTGCATGATGTGACAACTTATGAGCCTCTAAAAGCCGATCCCACGCTAGATTATGTAAGTAGGGTACGGTCGCTGTTAAGGTGAGGAGTGGAGGATGGTCACATGACCCTATTGGCATTGGCTGCCTAAAATTCACAAATCGCTTGAGCATCCCCCCGCCCCACCCCCCACCCCCGATTATGGGGGGGAGGGGCTAGGCAACTGAACCAATATCCAAATACCTTGAGTGGTTCCTCCGACCTCTCCTTCACAGCGTACCCTCCTATCTCTAACATTCAGGAGACATACTCAGAATACTTTCAGATTTTATGTGGGATGACTCGTATCATCTAGCGAGTATTGATATGGTCAGTCCGTACACCCGCATCCCACAGGATGCGGGTGTACAGGCCATCAACAAAAGACTTTCATACACATCAGGAATTGGTACCGATTTAGCTGCGTTCACCTGTGACTTACTGAAATTAGTACTCAGCTGCAATGCTTTTCAATTCGGCCAACAGTGGTACAGGCAGACGTCGGGAGTGGCGATGGGGACTCCCGTCGCCCCGACATTTACTAATCTGTATCTTGCCGAATTCGAATTAGAGAAGGTTTACACAGTGAACAATCCTTTCATCAAAAATGTAAAATTATACTATCGCTATATTGATGACGTCATAGTAGTATGGGATGGCTCGGAGGCTCAATTCAATGAATTTGTTTTATATCTCAATCAGAATACATTTAACATGAATTTTACAAGACATTTACGTTTCTTGATTTATGTATAGACACATCATCAGGACAGTTATCTACTAGAGGTTTTCGTAAAGAAAGCGCAACAAATTCGTTGCTTAGCTTTGAAAGTTACCACCCTGATTATGTTAAACAATCCCTCCCATATGGTCAAGTCTACGCAGAATTAATGATACTTACATCTTTTGATCGACAGGCAAATGAATTATTGGGGCGATTGCAGGAAAGAAAATATCCTGAACCATTATTACAACAGGCCTACATAAAAGCAAGAAATCTAGAACGCACTGCAATTTTAAAGAAAAAAAAATCTCGACATCAGACAGACTCAAGTTATAATAAATGTTTTGTTTTTTCTTTTGAATTTAGCCCCATGGAAACTACACTGAGGAGGGCAATCCATAAAAACTGCCATATTCTAGCTCAGGATGAGCTTCTGCGGAATGTGGCAAAGAAAAAACCTTTGGTCACGTTCCGCAGAAGCCCGAATTTGAGGGATAAACTCATCAAGGGTCGTGTGAACACCGCCCAGGATGAGTGGTTATCCAAACAGACCCCCAAAGGGAATTACAGATGTGACTCATGTCATTGGTGTAAATTTATGTTACCAGGTCAGGAAGCTCAGTTGGGAGGTATGAAAAGGAGAATTAACCAACATATTACTTTCCGTACCAAATTTGTAGTGTATGCCATTAAATGCCAATGTGGACATTTTTATATTGGCAAAACCATTAGTGCTTTGAATATTAGTTTTTCTGAACACGCACGCTCAATAACCACTGGAAACGGATAGCCCAGACTTATAAAACATATACGGGAGTGCCATGGAGGAGATATCAAATCTATGTCCTTCATGGGATTAGTCCGTGTGCAAAATTTAGTTGAGGGTGGCAACAAAAATGATATTTTATTAAAACATGAAACATCAATCATTCTCAAAGCAGAACCTCTAGGCAACCTGGGATTAAATGAGCATAAAGATATTAGTATTTGGAATAAATAGATTCAAGTTGTGGGTATGTTTGTTACCTTGTTGCTATTATTTCAGGGCATCATATTATGATAGTGATTCTTTTTGTGTTATGTACACTGTTTTGCTTGGGTCAGAGTTAAATACGTGGGTTATTTTACACACATATCATCTTTTATTATTTTCTATTTGTAGCCTTAGTCTTGACCTGTAGTTCTTTAATCACTGTGCTATTGCAATTTTAGCTTGTGTATTTATATAGAATAATTTTTGTATGTTGCATTTTTTCTATGTGTTAACTCACTTGAGATGTAACAAGCTTCAGTATGCATCCTCCTCACCGTTTAGTACTTGAAGAGTTAACTCACAGGTGAGGTGAGATTGGGAAGGCGGATCATAGACTTAAGTTTGAGAAACTGGATGTGACGTATGGTCCAGTAGAAGCCGCAGGAGCTGTGAAACGGTCATTGACCTGTCTCTCTTGTCTCCACTCCCGATGTTTGTGAATCCTTTGGTTTGAAATAAAGAAGCACCTTTTATGCCAGCGCGTCGAGTGCCGTGAGCATTTCTTCTTTCAATTGTTTGACACGTGGATCTTGTGCTATGGTCACTGAGCACCGAAAGACTGGCTTTGGGATTGCGACAGCTCTTATAATCCGGCACCTCTACAGTTAGCAGGTATCAGATGGTGGACATTCATATAGCAGTGCCGCCCCACATCTTTATTGTGTGATACTTGTAATAAACTTGAGACAATTATCTTGAGGCTTGACTATATGCAGGACTTGACTACTTGTAGTGACAGCAGACATAGACTTTTGACTTACTGGAATGACTTTAGCTTTGTGGCCTTCCAGGTAGTTGATCACTTGCACTGTGATCTCTGGTGTTTGCTGTGCTCAGTAGCAGATGGTATCTTAGAAGAAGGGAGAATTTTAATGGCCGGCCCTTATATAGTGGGGGGGGGGGGGGAGTTCTGGACTAAAGCCCATTGGTCAAGTTGTGGGTCATAGGTTAAGCTGGTGCTCTCTGGGAGAACATGTGACAACAAGTCATGTGACTGCATAACATAACATGTGACAGACTTACAGGTCCTTAAGACAACCTCTCACATGTCCTCTGCTCTATCTATAAATTAGGATCCTGTTTATACATTAAAGCAGTATACACAACATTCTGGAAATAACAGGGGTAGGCTATGCAGGGGAGCCCTCACGTCACTGAGGGTCTCAACCTGATAGGGCCTAAGGGTACCAAAGGACCATGTCCTGTACTGGGATATTACAGATGCTCCTGCTCCCAGGGATGGTGAGGATATGAACTTATAAACTAGTTGCTTCCCACCGGCCCAGTAAGTAGTCCCCTGGGCGGGAAGCTCCTCTCACCTAGCCCCGTGTCTTCGGCCGGCAGCGACGCCCCCTCAGCTTGATTGACGGGCAGCGTCAGCTCACTGAACAGACGGAGCAGAGCAATGAAGCTGCCCATCAATTAAGCCAAGGGGGCGACGCTGACGGCCAAAGACATGGGTCTAGGCGAGAGGAGCTCCCTTTATATTCACTGTGTGTGAGGAGATCTGAGCAACCGATCATGCCTGACCAGAAGAGGAAACTGTCTATAGGATATATCCCATGGAAAGAAGCAAAATACAAGAGAGCACCCATCTTATATTTGCATGACCGCCTTTACCTGTCATGATCTCAATACATTTTTTTAATCCTCCCAGTACACTCCCCTCACCATGATAAACCGTCTTTGTTTTTATAATTTTTTTAGTTTTCTACCTTGATATTGTTTTGTATTTCAGTCTGCTCAGTCTCAGTCAGATTCACCGACCGGGAAGGGGTGTTCCCCAACAGGCGTGACATCATCTGAAGTCCTGCTGGGGAGAACTTCTTCCCTCGATCTGCTACAAACAACCCAGAGCAGTTTAGTGTGAGATGGGCTGTGATTGGCTCAGGCCGCACACACCCCCACTCAGCTTTTGGCACTGAACTCTACAGTGTGTCAGCAATACTAGCAGCTTGCAAAGGGAGCTGAAATATATAGCACAATATTTAGCACTATGCACTAAAGGCATCATAATTCTACAGTCTAGCTTAGCTAAAAGGGAAGATGAGAAGAAATATTCAACTGTATACAGTCTATACACAGTGCTGTCTCTACCAGGCTGCTACAGGAGACAATCTGCAAGCAGGACTGCAGACATAACCAGTAGGAGGACTCTTTAGGCCAAAGTTACAAAATTTTATTAAGAAGTATATTAGAAATGTAATTCAAATAGGCTAATGTATAACATATAAATTTTTATGACTGATGACAGGTACCATTTAAACAAAACATTAATAAAATTAAAGCAAAAAAAAATTATGAAAGTTTAGATCCCCTTTAAGGGTCTATTCACACGTACAGTATTCTGCGCAGATTGGATGCGCAGGATTTCAAGCTGTGTTTAGTCATCCAGTTTACATTGAAATCTGCAGCAGAAAATCCTGCGCATCAAATCTGCACAGAATACTGTGCATGTGAATAGATTCTAAAGGGTTAACTCAAGCAAAGTTTTAGAAAGCATCACCAGAATTATGTGACAATAGTTTTTCTGATGTGGCTGTTCGCAATGATACATTACAGACATAACTGTAGATACAAGAATACACACATAAAACCAAAGTATCAGTTCATAGTACTGCTTAAAAACACAAGAAAGTGCGTGCAAGGAAATCTTAACAACAAAGAAAGTCTAAAACGTGTGGGTTTTTTTCTTGTACTAAAATCCATCTAATGCCTGTTCCACATTCCTCTGAAACTACAGACAAATACTATTGCCACTTTGTATGTCTATCTAAGCATTACAGAACAGACAAGTGGTGTTTTACCACAGAAACCTGCATTTGAACATTTAGGCATTTTCCTAGTTTTACAATAATGCTTTGCAAGGCACAGAATCTAAGGTCTTCCAATAAAGCAAACATGGTTTGCTTGGCAGGGATGTTTTTCATAAAGAGCAGATGATTTCTCCTTATAATCTTATCATCAGTCTTTCTGCACAGGATTGGGTCAATATGTCATTTTGATGTTACAGTATCAATCTGCTCTTGTTTTTATTTTATTGTTCCTGTCTATATTGCTTAAATGGGCACTGTCAGATATAAAAACTTTTGATATGTTGTAAATGATGCAAAACCAATAGGTTTTGCAATTGCTTTCATAAAAAAAAAAAAAAAAAAAAATTCAGTATTTCATACTGAAAAATCCAGTCAAAAAACTGCCTCACTGCCTCCTGGGATACATACCACCTACATCAAGGACCCACTTCATGATTGACAGGTCTGCAGATCTAAAGCCGCTGTGATCGGCTCCCCCACTGTCTGTATTTACTTCACAGTCTCCTCGTGTGAGGAGGAGGGGGGAGGGGCGGGAGTACACTGCTGCCTGTGAGCAGATGATGAAAGAAGCTGGTGACTGAAGATGGGGACTGAATGGAGGATTTTGTGTTTAAAAAGTAAGTGTCCCTTCATATATATATGTGTATGTGTATATATATGTATGTGTGTAAATCTGCGTTGTCTAGGTAATGTGCATGTGCATAAATGAAGTCAGCATGTGTATCTAATACAGGTGGACTACAATCATGTTGTGTAGAGCGTATATACAACGCCTATACGACAAAGCTCCAGCCTCTCTGTTTAATAGTTCATGATTAGACACACATGTATAGGGCACAACTCCAGCTGACACGCGGGCAACAGAATTTTAGGTGAGTATACACATGAATGTTCTGACTCACGATTTAGTAGAAAGCTTCTTTCTGGTTTATTCAAGTATATTCGTATATTGTCTCGCAGGACATCAGGTTAGCAGCATAACATGCAAGCAGCAAAGGTGGATACAAGCTCCGTGCTCCCTTCAGTCATGGCCCAACGTTTCAGGGGCAAGCCCCCTTAGTCATGCGCATGACTAAGGGGGCTTGCCCCTGAAACGTTGGGCCATGACTGAAGGGAGCACGGAGCTTGTATCCACCTTTGCTGCTTACATATTATGCTGCTAACCCGATGTCCTGCGAGACAAATATCCGTATATACTTGAATAAACCAGAAAGAAACTTTCTACTAAATCGTGAGTCAGAACATTCTTGTGTATACTCGCCTAAAATTCTGTTGCCGGCGTGTCAGCTGGAGTTGTGCCCTATACATGTGTGTCTAATCATGGACTACAATCATGTGCCTCCAGCTGTTGCAAAACTACAACTCTTATCATGCCTGCACAGCCAAATGATGTGTGAACATGCTGGGAGTTGTAGTTGAGCAACAGTAGGAGGATCACAACCTGCAGCAACACTGCTGTAAATCTTAGTTTTACCAATCATATGCCTCCAGCTGTTGCAAAACTACAACTCTTAGCATGCCTGCACAGCCAAATGATGTGTGAACATGCTGGGAGTTGTAGTTTAGCAACAGTAGGAGGATCACAGCCTGCAGCAATACTGCTGTAAATCTTGGTTTTACTAATCATATGCCTCCAGCTATTGCAAAACTACAACTCAAAGGATGTGTGGGCATGCTGGGAATTGTAGTTTTGCAAAAGCTGTAAGCACATAGTGTGTGTGTGTCTCTGTGTGTGTGTATAGCATAAAACCAGAAAGGAATGGGTTACAGATGCTCACTCCCAAGACCAGTGACTGAGGAGAGTGAGGGAGGGGAGGAGGGGGAGTGGTTATCACCTGAGGAGAAGAAAGGGACCAGCCCCCCTGCTTCTAGTCGACAACATTAAGGTAATTCAGAAACAAAGCTAATTCTGAGAGAAATATAGGCCATAGACACATAAAATGATGTGTACATGACCAGGATGAGATACTGAGCAACATATAACAGTTTTGTGTTTTTTGGGTCATCTGACAGGTACGCTTTAAAGGGGTACTCCGGTGGGAAACTTTTTTTTTTTTAAATGTACTGGTGCCAGAAAGTTAAACAGATTTGTAAAAAATTACTTCTATTTAAAAATCTCAATTCTTTCAGTACTTATTAGCAGCTGTATGCTACAGAGGAAATTCTTTTCTTTTTTAATTTCTTTTTTGTCTTGTCCACAGTGCTCTCTGCTGACACCTCTGTCCGTGTCAGGAACTGTCCAGAGCAGCATAGGCTTGCTATGGAGATTTTCTCCTGCTCTGGACAGTTCCTGATACGGGCATCAGGTGTCAGCAGAGAGCACTGTGAACAAGACAAAAAAGAAATTCAAAAAGAAAAGAATTTCCCCTGCAGCATACAGCTGCTAAGAAGTACTGGAAGGGTAAAGTTTTTTTAATAGAAGTAATTTACAACTCTGTTTAACTTTCTGGGACCAGTTGATTTAAAAAAATAATAATGTTTTCCACCGGAGTACCACTTTAAGGAAATACAATGACGCAGTAACAACCTTGCATTTTTTATGTATCTGTATTTCAACTTACATACTGCAACAAAGAAGAAGATGTTTATAGTGAAAATGTACAAAAAGGACAGAATCCTTGAACTGAGGTACAGTGCATAGTGAAAGTTTTCGGCCCCCTTGAACTTTTTGACCTTTTGCCAAATTTCAGGCTTCAAACATAAAGATATAAAACTGTAATTTTTTGTGAAGAATCAACAACAAGTGGGACACAATCATGAAGTGGAACGAAATTTTTTGAATATTTCAAACTTTGTTAACATGTAAAAAAACTGAAAAATTGGGCGTGCAAAATTATTCAGCCCCTTTACTTTCAGTGCAGCAAACTCTCTCCAGAAGTTCAATGAGGATCTCTGAATGATCCAATGTTGACCTAAATGACTAATGATGATAAATAGAATCCACCTGTGTGTAATCAAGTCTCCGTATAAATGCACCTGCACTGTGATAGTCTCAGACGTCTGTTTAAAGCGCAGGGAGCATCATGAAGAACAAGGAACACACCAGGCAGGTCCGAGATACTGTTGTGGAGAAGTTTAAAGCCGGATTTGGAAAAAAAAAAGATTTCCTAAGCTTTAAACATCCCAAGGAGCACTGTGCAAGCGATAATATTGAAATGGAAGGAGTATCAGACCACTGGAAATCTACGAAGACCTGGCTGTCCCCCTAAACTTTCAACTCATAGAAGGAGAAGACTGATCAGAGATGCAGCCAAGAGGCCCATGACCACTCTGGATAAACTGCAGAGATCTACAGCTGAGGTGGGAGACTCTGTCCACAGGACAGCAATCAGTCGTATACTGCACAAATCTGGCCTTTATGGAAGAGTGGCAAGAAGAAAGCCATTTCTTAAAGATATCCATAAAAAGTGTAGTTTAAAGTTTGCCACAAGCCACCTGGGAGACACACCAAACATGTGGAAGAAGGTGCTAGGTCAGATGAAACCAAAATCAAACTTTTTAGCAACAATGCAAAACGTTATGTTTGGCGTAAAAGCAACACAGCTCATTACCCTGAAAACACCGTCCCCACTGTCAAACATGGTGGTGGCAGCATCATAGTTTGGGCCTGCTTCTCTTCGGCAGGGACACGGAAGATGGTTAAAATTGATGGAAAGATGGATGGAGCCAAATACAGGACCATTCTGGAAGAAAACCTGATGGAGTCTGCAAAAGACCTGAGACGGGGACTGAGATTTGTCTTCCAACAAGACAATGATCCAAAACATAAAGCAAAATCTACAATGGAATGGTTCACAAATAAACATATCCAGGTGTTAGAATGGCCAAGTCAAAGTCCAGACCTGAATCCAATGGAGAATCTGTGGAAAGAACTGAAAACTGCTGTTCACAAACGCTCTCCATCCAACCTCACTGAGCTCCAGCGGTTTTGCAAGGAGGAATAGGCAAAAATTTCAGTCTCTCGATGTGCAAAACTGATAGAGACATACCCCAAGCGACTTACAGCTGTAACCGCAGCAAAACGTGGCGCTACAAAGTATTAACTTAAGGGGGTTGTTAAAAAAGTTTGAAATATCCAATAAATTTCGTTCCGCTTCAAGATTGTGTCCCACTTGTTGTTGATTCTTCACAAAAAATTACAGTTTTATATCTTTATGTTTGAAGCCTGAAATGTGGCAAAAGGTCGAAAAGTTCAAGGGGGCCGAATACTTTCACTATGCACTGTATATTAGTTATTAGAGATATCAGCACTGTTCAACTTTGTGTGTCCAAATGGTTGGCAGACCAAGACTGTGGTGTTACACAGAGGCGGATGTGAGCGGCCAGTGATGTCCAAACTGTGGCCCTCCAGATGTAGCAAAACTACAACTCCCAGCATGCCTCCAGCATGCCTAGACAGCCGTTTGCTTTGTGGGCATGCTGAGAGTTGTAGTTTTGCAACATCTGGAGGGCCACAGTTTGGACATCACTGTGAGTGGCCATGCATACTGTTCAAATTACTGTTCAACGCCCCCTCCGCTTGATTAACGGGCCGCGTCATCACTCTGCTCCATCTGTTCAGTGAGCAGAGCAATGACGTAGCCCATCAATCAAGCGGAGGGGGTGTCGTTGCTGGCTGAAGAAAGAGAGTAGGTGAGAGGAGCTCCAGGCCCAGGGGACTACTTATGGCCGTGGCGGTGACTAGCTTATAACTTCATATCTTCACCATCTCTGGGGGCAGGAGCATCCCCTGGGGATGGTGAGGAGGAAGATTTTACCCTATATAACGCTTTGCCAAGCATTATATAGGGGAAAATCTGATGATTGGTTCCCTTTAAAAACAAATGTTTTCCAAGGGAGTACCCCTTTAAAGGAGTATTATTGTGAACATTTATTTAATTCTATTGTGCCCGGGCTGCAAAAAAAACAAACAAAACAAAAATTAACTCACCTCCCTCTGTTCCCCCGTTGCGCCGCTATAGCTTTTTGTCCGCCCGTCCATCTTCTTCTTTCTACCGTATGCACAAAT
This sequence comes from Hyla sarda, assembly GCF_029499605.1. Lineage (NCBI taxonomy): Eukaryota > Metazoa > Chordata > Amphibia > Anura > Hylidae > Hyla > Hyla sarda. The sequence goes on along the minus strand of NC_079190.1, from coordinate 250,542,224 downwards.
CGTCACACTACAGGCAGCGTATCGCCGGCCGCAGAAATGTCCCACTTTGGCCGCTGATAGGCTGAGCGCAGTGTCATGTAAGGAGCCTGGGTCCCGCCTTCTCCCTGCTGCCCGGGCTCCTTACATGACACTGGGCTCAGCCTATCACCGGCCAAGGTGGGACATCGCTGCAGCCAGCAATAAGCTGACTGCAGTGTGACGATCCGTGCACGGAAGAAGGAAGGAGACCAGACTGGAGGACCAAAGAGCTATAGCGGCGCAATGGGGGAACATGCTGGGAGTTGTATTAATGGCCGATTCGGACAATAGGCTATCAATCATTTAAACCCAGAAAATCCTTTTAAACTTTGGTTAAAATCTCAGTGTAGGAACATCTAATGGGTACTAATAATTTTATAATCAAATAAATATCAGCACATTAATGCCAATATCCCTCTCACCCATGTCCCAATTGTAATGGCATAGGCAGCTGAGATATGAAGAAGTTGTTTGCAAGAGTTCAAACAAAGGAAAAAAATATTATATTTATCAGACTAGATGTACCTGACAGGAGGATGGTCCCAGCTTTTAGATGATTTTTTATTTGCGAAAAACTGCTCTTTATAGTCTAAAAAATATGGTTGCTGCAGGAACTGCTAGTGACATGGAGTAAATGCTGTGGTCGCAGTAGTGCTCTGGTTACTAGAATACCTAGGCTTTGAGTCTTGCATCCTGTTTCGGTCATGTTACACACCATGGCATAACAATATACCCTCACACTAGCAGCTGTAAACAGCAGGAAAGGAAGTAGTGGATGAGTGTCACGATGCCGGCTGGCAGGTGGTGGATCCTCTGTGCCAGAGAGGGATTGGCGTGGACCGTGCTAGAGGATCGGTTCTAAGTCACTACTGGTTTTCACCAGAGCCCGCCGCAAAGCGGGATGGTCTTGCTGCGGCGGTAGTGACCAGGTCGTATCCCCTAGCAACGGCTCAACCTCTCTGGCTGCTGAAGATAGGCGCGGTACAAGGGAGTAGACAGAAGCAAGGTCGGACGTAGCAGAAGGTCGGGGCAGGCAGCAAGGATCGTAGTCAGGGGCAACGGCAGAAGGTCTGGAATCACAGGCAAGGAACACACAAGGAACGCTTTCACTGGCACTAGGGCAACAAGATCCGGCGAGGGAGTGAAGGGGAAGTGAGGTGATATAGGGAAGTGCACAGGTGTAAACACTAATTGGAACCACTGCACCAATCAGCGGTGCAGTGGCCCTTTAAATCGCAAAGACCCGGCGCGCGCGCGCCCTAGGGAGCGGGGCCGCGCGCGCCGGGACAGAACTGACGGGGAGCGAGTCAGGTACGGGAGCCGGGGTGCGCATCGCGAGCGGGCGCTACCCGCATCGCGAATCGCATCCCGGCCGGAGGTGGTAACGCAGCGCCCCGGGTCCGTGGAACCGACCGGGGCGCTGCAGTGAGGGAAGTGTAGCGAGCGCTCCGGGGAGGAGCGGGGACCCGGAGCGCTCGGCGTAACAGTACCCCCCCCCTTGGGTCTCCCCCTCTTCTTGGGGCCTGAGAACCTGAGGATCAGACTTTTGTCCAGGATATTGTCCTCAGGTTCCCAGGACCTCTCTTCTGGACCACAACCCTCCCAATCCACTAAAAAAAAAGTTTTTCCTCTGACTTTTTTAGAGGCCAAGATTTCTTTGACAGAGAAGATGTCCGAGGAGCCGGAAACAGGAGTGGGAGGAACAGATTTAGGAGAAAAACGGTTGAGGATGAGAGGTTTAAGAAGAGAGACGTGAAAGGCATTAGGGATACGAAGAGAAGGAGGAAGAAGAAGTTTGTAAGAGACAGGATTAATTTGAGACAAAACTTTAAAAGGACCAAGATAGCGTGGTCCCAACTTATAGCTCGGGACACGGAAACGGACATATTTAGCGGAGAGCCATACCTTGTCTCCAGGGGAAAAAATGGGAGGAGCTCTTCTTTTCTTATCTGCGAATCTCTTCATGCGAGAAGAAGCCTGTAAGAGAGAATTTTGGGTCTCTTTCCATATGGTGGAAAGATCACGAGAAATTTCATCCACAGCGGGCAGACCAGAGGGCAAGGGGGTAGGGAGGGGGGGAAGAGGGTGACGGCCGTACACCACGAAAAACGGAGATTTGGAGGAAGATTCAGAGATTCTGAAATTATACGAGAATTCGGCCCAAGGTAGAAGATCTGCCCAGTCATCCTGGCGGGAGGAAACAAAATGTCGTAAATAGTCACCCAAGATCTGGTTAATTCTCTCTACTTGTCCATTGGATTGAGGATGGTATGCAGAAGAAAAATTTAATTTAATCTTGAGTTGTTTACAGAGAGCCCTCCAGAATTTAGACACAAATTGGACGCCTCTATCCGAGACGATCTGTGTAGGCAACCCGTGAAGACGAAAAATGTGTACAAAAAATTGTTTAGCCAACTGAGGCGCTGAAGGAAGACCAGGAAGAGGGATGAAATGTGCCATTTTGGAGAATCGATCAACGACCACCCAAATAACAGTGTTGCCATGGGATGGGGGTAAGTCAGTAATAAAATCCATACCAATCAGAGACCAAGGTTGTTCGGGGACAGGTAGAGGATGAAGAAAACCAGCGGGCTTCTGGCGAGGAGTCTTATCCCGGGCACAGATAGTGCAGGCTCGCACAAAGTCCACCACATCAGTCTCTAGAGTCGGCCACCAATAGAAGCGAGAGATGAGTTGCACAGATTTCTTAATGCCCGCATGACCTGCGAGATGGGAGGAGTGACCCCATTTGAGGATCCCAAGGCGTTGGCGTGGAGAAACAAAGGTCTTTCCTGGAGGAGTTTGTCTGATGGAGGCTGGAGAAGTGGAAATCAGGCAGTCAGGAGGAATGATGTGTTGAGGAGAGAGTTCAATTTCAGAGGCATCTGAGGAACGAGAGAGAGCATCGGCCCTAATGTTCTTATCAGCAGGCCGAAAGTGAATTTCAAAATTAAATCGGGCAAAGAACAGAGACCACCTGGCCTGACGAGGATTCAGCCGTTGGGCAGACTGGAGGTAGGAGAGGTTCTTGTGATCGGTGTAAATAATAACTGGAAATCTTGATCCCTCCAGCAGATGCCTCCATTCCTCAAGTGCTAATTTAATGGCTAGAAGCTCTCGATCCCCGATGGAGTAGTTCCTCTCCGCCGGAGAGAAGGTCCTGGAAAAAAAACCACAAGTAACAGCATGCCCGGAAGAGTTTTTTTGTAGAAGGACAGCTCCAGCTCCCACTGAGGAGGCATCAACCTCCAATAGGAAGGGTTTAGATGGGTCAGGTCTGGAGAGCACGGGAGCCGAAGAAAAGGCAGACTTGAGTCGTTTAAAGGCGTCTTCCGCTTGAGGAGGCCAAGACTTGGGATCGGCATTTTTTTTTGTTAAAGCCACAATAGGAGCCACAATGGTAGAAAAATGTGGAATAAATTGCCTGTAATAATTGGCGAACCCCAAAAAACGTTGGATGGCACGGAGTCCGGAGGGGCGTGGCCAATCTAAGACGGCAGAGAGTTTATCTGGGTCCATTTGTAGTCCCTGGCCAGAGACCAAGTATCCTAGAAAAGGAAGAGATTGGCATTCAAACAGACATTTCTCTATTTTGGCATAGAGTTGATTATCACGAAGTCTCTGAAGAACCATACGGACATGCTGGCGGTGTTCTTCAAGATTGGCAGAAAAAATCAGGATATCGTCCAGATATACAACAACACAGGAGTATAGGAGATCACGAAAAATTTCATTAACAAAGTCTTGGAAGACGGCAGGGGCGTTGCATAGACCAAAGGGCATGACCAGATACTCAAAGTGTCCATCTCTGGTGTTAAATGCCGTTTTCCATTCATCCCCCTCTCTGATGCGGATGAGATTATAAGCACCTCTTAAGTCCAGTTTGGTAAAAATATGGGCACCTTGGAGACGATCAAAGAGTTCAGAGATGAGGGGTAGGGGGTAGCGGTTCTTAACCGTGATTTTATTAAGACCGCGGTAGTCAATGCAAGGACGTAGAGAGCCATCTTTTTTGGACACAAAGAAAAATCCGGCTCCGGCAGGAGAGGAGGATTTACGGATAAAGCCCTTTTTTAAATTTTCTTGGACGTATTCAGACATGGCAAGAGTCTCTGGGACGGACAGAGGATAGATTCTGCCCCGGGGTGGAGTAGTGCCCGGGAGGAGGTCAATGGGACAATCATAAGGCCTGTGAGGAGGTAGAGTCTCAGCTTGTTTTTTGCAAAAAACGTCCGCAAAGTCCATATAGGCCTTAGGGAGACCGGTTACATGAGGAAGCACAGGGACACGGCAAGGTTTACTGGGAACCGGTTTTAAGCAGTCCTTGGAACAAGAGGGCCCCCAACTCTTGATCTCCCCAGTGGACCAATCCAGGATTGGGGAATGGAGTTGAAGCCAGGGAAGTCCAAGAAGGATTTCAGAAGTGCAATTGGGGAGGACCAACAGTTCAATCCTCTCGTGATGAGATCCGATGCGCATTAGAAGGGGCTCCGTGCGGAAACGTATAGTACAGTCCAATCTTTCATTGTTTACACAATTGATGTAGAGGGGTCTGGCGAGACTGGTCACCGGGATGTTGAACCTGTTGACGAGAGAGGCCAAGATAAAATTTCCTGCAGATCCAGAGTCCAAGAAGGCCACAGCAGAGAAGGAGAAGGCAGAGGCAGACATCCGCACAGGCACAGTAAGACGTGGAGAAGCAGAGTAGACATCAAGGACTGTCTCACCTTTGTGCGGAGTCAGCGGACGTCTTTCCAGGCGGGGAGGACGGATAGGACAATCCTTCAGGAAGTGTTCGGTACTAGCACAGTACAGGCAGAGATTCTCCATGCGGCGTCGTGTCCTCTCTTGGGGTGTCAGGCGAGACCGGTCGACCTGCATAGCCTCCACGGCGGGAGGCACAGGAACAGGTTGCAGGGGACCAGAGGAGAGAGGAGCCGGGGAGAAGAAACGCCTCGTGCGAACAGAGTCCATATCCTGGCGGAGCTCCTGACGCCGTTCGGAAAAACGCATGTCAATGCGAGTGGCAAGATGGATGAGTTCATGTAGGTTAGCAGGGATTTCTCGTGCGGCCAGAACATCTTTAATGTTGCTGGATAGGCCTTTTTTAAAGGTCGCGCAGAGTGCCTCATTATTCCAGGATAATTCTGAAGCAAGGGTACGGAACTGTACGGCATACTCGCCAACGGAAGAATTACCCTGGACCAGGTTCAACAGGGCAGTCTCAGCAGAAGAGGCTCGGGCAGGTTCCTCAAAGACACTTCGAATTTCCGAGAAGAAGGAGTGTACAGAGGCAGTGACGGGGTCATTGCGGTCCCAGAGCGGTGTGGCCCAAGCCAGGGCTTTTCCAGACAGCAGGCTGACTACGAAAGCCACCTTAGACCTTTCAGTGGGGAACTGGTCCGACATCATCTCCAAGTGTAATGAACATTGGGAAAGAAAGCCACGGCAAAACTTAGAGTCCCCATCAAATTTATCCGGCAAGGATAGTCGTATTCCAGAAGCGGCCACTCGCTGCGGAGGAGGTACAGGAGCTGGCGGAGGAGATGATTGCTGGAGCTGTGGTAGTAACTGTTGTAGCATAACAGTCAGTTGAGACAGCTGTTGGCCTTGTTGCGCAATCTGTTGTGACTGCTGGGCGACCACCGTGGTGAGGTCAGCGACAACTGGCAGAGGAACTTCAGCGGGATCCATGGCCGGATCTACTGTCACGATGCCGGCTGGCAGGTGGTGGATCCTCTGTGCCAGAGAGGGATTGGCGTGGACCGTGCTAGAGGATCGGTTCTAAGTCACTACTGGTTTTCACCAGAGCCCGCCGCAAAGCGGGATGGTCTTGCTGCGGCGGTAGTGACCAGGTCGTATCCCCTAGCAACGGCTCAACCTCTCTGGCTGCTGAAGATAGGCGCGGTACAAGGGAGTAGACAGAAGCAAGGTCGGACGTAGCAGAAGGTCGGGGCAGGCAGCAAGGATCGTAGTCAGGGGCAACGGCAGAAGGTCTGGAATCACAGGCAAGGAACACACAAGGAACGCTTTCACTGGCACTAGGGCAACAAGATCCGGCGAGGGAGTGAAGGGGAAGTGAGGTGATATAGGGAAGTGCACAGGTGTAAACACTAATTGGAACCACTGCACCAATCAGCGGTGCAGTGGCCCTTTAAATCGCAAAGACCCGGCGCGCGCGCGCCCTAGGGAGCGGGGCCGCGCGCGCCGGGACAGAACTGACGGGGAGCGAGTCAGGTACGGGAGCCGGGGTGCGCATCGCGAGCGGGCGCTACCCGCATCGCGAATCGCATCCCGGCCGGAGGTGGTAACGCAGCGCCCCGGGTCCGTGGAACCGACCGGGGCGCTGCAGTGAGGGAAGTGTAGCGAGCGCTCCGGGGAGGAGCGGGGACCCGGAGCGCTCGGCGTAACAATGAGACGCACCACACACACACACGTGACACTGCTATTTTGATGAAGTGAATTATTTACATGTTTTTGCTACTGTAACATATTTGCTACTGCTACATATTACCATCCCCAGAAGAAGGCTTTGTGCTGCAACAAGCTGTCAGGTTGGCACAATGCAGGGGGATATACCGTATATACTCGAGTATAAGCCGAGTTTTTCAGCACGATTTTTCATGCTGAAAACGCCCTCCTCGGCTTATACTCGAGTGAACTCTCCGCCTGTCGATCCCTTTCAGTGGTCTTCAACCTGCGGACCTCCAGATGTTGCAAAACTACAACTCCCAAGCATGCCCGGGCATGCTGAGAGTTGTAGTTTTGCAACATCTGGAGCTCCGCAGGTTGAAGACCACTGCTGGGCCTTCGTCATCATCCAGACCCCCCCCCCCCCCCCTTTAGTTTTCTACTCACCTCCCCTCGGTGGGAAGGAAGGGTGAGCTGGTCCGGGCCATCTACGGGCCATCTATGGTGGGGATGGTTAGTCGTTCCGGGCTGTCCATCTTCACCGGGAGACCCTCTTCTCCACTCCGAGCCCGGCCCCGGACTAGTGACATTGCCTTGACGACGACGCACAGGGACGTTCATGCGCAGGGAGGGGAGGTGAGTAGAAAACTAAAGGGGGTTCTGAATGATGGCGAAGGCCCGGAAGTGGTCTTCAACCTCCGGTCCTCAAGATGTTTCAAAACTACAACTCCCAGCATGCCCGGACAGCCGATGGCTGTTCGGGCATGCTGGGAGTTGTAGTTTTGCAACATCTGAAGGTCCGCAGGTTGAAGACTACTGATTGAAGGGATTGACAGGCGGTGATGATGAAGGGGGGGGATGATGACAGGGTGATGATGACAGGGGTCTGGATGATGACAGGGTGATGATGACAGGGGTCTGGATAATGACAGGGTGATGATGACGGGGTGTTAATGACGGGGGTCTGGATGATGACGGGGGATGATGCATTTCCCACCCTAGGCTTATAGTCGAGTCAATAACTTTTCCTGGGTTTTTGGGGTGAAATTAGGGGCCTCGGCTTATATTCGGGTCGGCTTATACTCAAGTATATACGGTAAGTTATTTTGTTAACTCCATTTGACTTTTACTTTATTGTACTGAAGTTGTAATATCTGCTTCTTGTGACTGCTGGTTTGCAATATTACACTTCATTTGTAATCTACGGCCATAGTTATCATCAGCCTCTTATAAATTATGAATGATAATTATGATGAAATCCTTTGCCCCTGTGATTTTGCCAATTTTTTCTTCATCAAGTAATCATTGTAACTAATTGGTTGTTTTTATTAACTCCTTTAGGACAAAGACTATTTTGGCTCAGATTTTTCTTCATAGTTGTATGAGGGCTGAATTGGGTTCTCAATGGCACCAATTGGGGATACATAAAAGTTTTATTAACTCTTTACAGAGGGGGAAAAATAAAAAATTAACAGAAACTCCAGCATTATTTGTTTGTGTGTTTAAAATTTGCATGGTTAACCCTGCAGCATAGATGTATTGGTTAGTATGATTCCTGAGATACAATATATGGTCCATTTAGTTTGCTCTCATATTATTACCTTTTAAAAGATAGATATTTATCCCAGACATGTTTACATTCACTTACAGTGGATTTACTAACCACATCTACTGGAAGATTGTTCCAAGCATTTACAACTCCCTCAGTAAAATAATATTGTCTAACATTGCTTCTGATCTTCATCTAAACTAACATCAGCTTGTCCATTTATACCATTAACATATTTATAAGTTTCTATCAAGTCCCCAATTTCCCTTCTTCACTTTAGTCTATGCAGATTTAGTTCCTCAAGTCTCTCCTGATATGTTTCATGCTCAAGATTTTCCACCATTATTGTAGGCCATCTTTGGACCTGCTCTATTTTATAATTTTGGTAGCTGAGATCTACAGAACTGAACACAGTATTGTGGTCTGACTAAGGGTATGTTCACACCGCGGAATTCCTGCAGAATTCCATGAGCGGAATTCCGTGAGTAGAATTCCGCGCTGTGAACATTCCCATCCGGATCTTCCGCGAGACCAGTTCACACTGAGAAGTTTCAGCGGCGGACAATTCCACCACTGAAATTATTCAGCGCAAAGAAAGAGCATGTTCATTTTTTTGCGCGGACTTCCACGAGCACTGCATAGCCATCAATGGTGATGGCGCAGTACCGTGCGGTCCTTTCGGCGACGGCCGCCAGACAGAATCTCCGCTCGCGGAATTCTGCAAGCGGAGATTCCGCAGTGTGAACGTATCCTAAAACACTATACAGGGAGGTTACACTCTCCTTCTTCCAACTGGTTAAACCTATAGCTATGAAGCCAAGCATTCCATTTGCTTTCCCTACTGCCTGGCTACCTGTTACCTGACCTCTGTACCGTCTTTTATTTTACTGTTTTGACTTTTCTATGTCTTGCATTTATCCAGTACAGAGACCGTCATCCAATTGAGGGTCGGTCACTTAGGGAAGATTGTCAAGTAGGCAGAGAAAGAGGTTTTGGGTGAGCTCCGTACTGCACTCAGACACTCAAAAGGAATAAAAAAAGTGTCCGCTATTGAGAGATGTCCCTTATTGGGAAAAAGGCTCAAAATTCTTCCTAAATGACCGAATACTGTCCTGTACTCACTCCAGAGTGTAATCTATATATATATACTAGCTGAGTACTCGGCATTGCCCAGTTTTTCCTTACTAATCCTTGTTGGGGAGCAAAATAAACAAAGGAGGAAGCTTGACTTCATATCCCGTCCTCATATATTGTTTTCATATCCCAACCCCATATCCCGTCCTCCTATCCATTCCTCCTATCCCGTTCTCCTATCTCGACCTCCTATCCCATCCTCCTATCCTGACCTCCTATCCTGACCTCCTATCTCGACCTCCTATCCCGACCTCCTATCCCGACCTCCTATCCCGTCCTCCTATCTCAACCTCCTATCTCAACCTCCTGTCTCGACCTCCTATCCCGACCTCATATCCCTTCCTCATATCTCGACCTCCTATCCCGACCTCCTATCCCAACCTCCCATCCTGACTTCCTATCCCGACCTCCTATCCCGACCTCCTATTCCGTCCTCCTATCTTGACCTCCTATCTCGACCTCCTATCCCGTCCTCATATCTTGACCTCCTATCCCGACCTCCTATATCGACCTCCTATCCTGACCTCCTATCCCAACCCATATGTGTACCAGGTATTGAAATATCTCCAGCCGTATTGAAGTTATGTGGGAACATACATTTCCCATTGATTTGCATGCGACTTTAAACAAAAACCCGACCCTCACAAATGGGGGTAGTTAAGGGTTAAATTAACTATCCTATATTTTAAGTGGACATATAAGTAACATGTGAGCAAGTATTATCGAAATATCTCCAGTCGTTTGGAAGCTATGCAGTAACATATATTTCCCATAGACTTGTATGGGACTTTAAACATAAACCCGGCCCCTGGCAAATGGGGGTGGGTAAGGGTTAAATTACCTATCCTATGTTTGTTGTTGACATATAAGTAACATGTGTGCCAAGTTTCATGTTAATATCTTTAGCCGTTTGGACGTGATACCGGAACATACACACATATATACACACATACACACACACATTGGCCTTCATTTACTATTGCAAACCCGACATGTTTTGTCGGGTTGTGCGCCAGATTCTGTCGCATTGCGCTAGATACTGTCGCATTGGACCATAAATTCTGTCTGCACCAGATTTTGCGCCAGAATTGAAAAAACCCTGACTAACTCTCCATTTTGCTAAGAAAACCCGAAAAGGGTGCGTGGTCGCCGTGAAAAGGGGTCGTTTTCCCGACATTTTCACAAAAACCCAACATATTTACTAAGGTTTCCACATAAAATGTGGTGGATTTGTGCTGAGGAAAACCCTACAGATCAGAGCATGTGTAAAAAAAGCAAAATGTAGGGAAAGTGGAAAATGTAGGGAAACCTTAGTAAATACCGTGGAAAATAAATTGTAGGGAATTAAAACCTACAAAGAAACCTACACTCCACTCTTAGTAAATAAGGGCCATTGTGTTTTATATATATAGATAACTCAATGGGGTTTATTTACTAAGAGTAGAGTGTAGATTTCTTTGTGGGTTTTGATTTCCGACTGGTATTTTCCCAAGGTATTTACTAAGGTTTCCCTACATTTTGCACGTTTCCCTACGTTTAGCTTTTTTTACAACTGTTCTGATCTGTCGGGTTTTCCTCAGCTCAAATCCACCATTTTTTCTGTGGAAACCTTAGTTATAGGGGTACTCCAGCGCTAAGACATCTTCTCCCCTATCCAAAGGATAGGGGATAAGATGCCTTAGTGGGGGTCCCGCCGCTGGGGACCCCAGTGATCTCCCACGCCGCACCCCGTTAGCATCAGCCCCCGGAGCATGCTCGCTCCGGGTCTGATTAGTAGCGATCACAGGGACGGAGTATAGATCATATACCTCTACTGAAGAAAAGGCCCGCATCTAGATTTGATTATAATACTTGCATCTATCTATATCCACTACCATATTCCAAGAATCCAGCCCAACATAGAACTCTATTTGCAACTGCTGGAGACCCCAGCTTTGGGACCACAGCCACTTCACTGCTACTCTATGCGCGAGTAAGCGCCTAATCACACCAGGCACGCTGCACGTACACCCACCGCTGCCCTGACTACACCGCTTTGTCTGTGCTATCTTATTCCACCAACCAAGGACCCTAGGCATACCTGTGAGGCCGGAGCCATCCGTGCCAGCCGCGGACCTTGAAAGGAGGTCACCATCAATGCTACCCACAGCGCTACATACAGCATCGCCAGATACAGGAGACAGAGAACGATACTGCCGGAGGCCTGATACCTCCATGCTACATTACTGAATCAGCTCCTCCAGTGATACCAGCGGTCACAAGGGTGGTGAGTGGTGCTGTGCACCGGGCACTGTTATTCTCCTTATTCTCCTCATCTGTGATACAGTTTGCAACACTGTACCACCAACGGCTGATACACTGTATATTGAAACTGTATCATCAACACTAGATACATAGGATTGAAAGGCTATTACTACATACTGTGACTGTTACAATACAGGACAATCCACTGTCAGCATAGTGTATCTAGCTATTGGAATCTCTTTTTGTTCTTTCAAGAGACATTTGACAAACAGAGCAGTGAAAGCACATTAACAATTAGAAACAAGAGAAAAAATTGTATTCTCAGCTCACCACCCTTAGGACAGCATTCACATGTGAATGTAGACAATCAGCAGGTCTGTATACACCGGGAGCACGGAGGTAGCGGTCCGTATTCCGTGTAGCATGAATGGAAAAGAAGGAGTGGTATCCAGCTCACCGCAGAAAGGATGGACTTAAAACATAACTTTTACTGGATCTTGATAAAACATGTTAACCAAAAAGTGAAAAAAAAGTGACAGTGCTCTAAAAACATCTCGCCGACGCGTTTTGGCAAATTTATTCATGTCCTACTGGGAGGAGGTCTATCTGTACTCGGCCGTCAATCCCCACCGATCATTGGTGGGGTGGTACGGCCGATATATAGATGACCTCCTCTTAGTATGGAGGGGGACAGCGGAACAGGCAACCAAGGTCTTTCAGTATCTCAACCATAACGACCTCAATTATTTTGCATGTAGCATTGAAAATGATATTGTGAACTTCCTAGATGTAACGCTCATGGGAAATGTGGAATCCCACACTGTCATGTCATCTTTATACACGAAACCGACATCTGGTAATACTGTGCTACATGCAACCAGCTGTCACCCCAAGCACACTATTATCAATTTGCCAATCGGCGAATACATCAGGGCCAGGAGAGCATCCTCATCCGAGCAAGCATACAGTAACACTGCATCAGACATTAAATTACGCCTCAGGAAATGAGGATATAGCCCCAGTGTCCTAAACCATGCAAAAAGGAAAGCCGATGGTAAAAATAGAGAAGAATATCTAAATGGGACTTCTAAAAACCTAAAAAAGAAAAACACATGTAACAGCAGCCCTTCAACTCCAGAAAAAGAAAATGCCACAATCACCTTTTCCACACCTTACCTGTGCACCCTGACCCACATGTATTGTTGCTTCCCGGCACATGATCGATCCCTGATCCGATATGGGGTTTACTTTGGGCCAGATCATGTGATGAAACCGGAAATGTCGTCACACGCCGTATCAGACCTGTCGGCACTAATTGTCTGCACACAGTCATAGAGGTATGTAGGTATATATTTCCCTCTTTTTAATATTCTCTCATGCCATAACAAAAAACGCGTCGGCGAGATGTTTTTAGAGCACTTTCACTTTTTTTCACTTTTTGGTTAACATGTTTTATCAAGATCCATTAAAAGTTATGCTTTAAGTCCATCATCCTTTCTGACGATGAGCTGGATACCACTCCTTCTTTTCCATTCACATTGACAATTATTGATTTTAATATTTAATTATGCGATACTGAAGTATAGATGCAAGCTTTCCCTATTTTTATCAATTATTTTTATTTAACTGTTTTATTCTAATTTTATCTTCCACACTGTGTTTTGTGTCCCATGCAAGGGCCCTGCAGGGACATTGGACACCAGTGACGACCATATACTTTCTAATAAACATATTGATTTAATTAATACCTGGATCATTTTCTATTCTGTACTTAACCCTTACATATACCTTGAGGACTGGTCTCTAGTAGTTTTATCAACTATACTTTTTGTGCATCGGTCTGGCTTGCAAATTATGCCCAGTCCCACAAATCCACATCCCCTTCTATTTTCAGCTTACAATATCTTCATTACAAATCAGTCCCACCAGAGGACGGGATATGAGGACAGGATATGAGGTTGGGATATGAGGTCAGGATATGAGGTCGGGATATGAGGACGGGATATGAGGTTGGGATATATGGTCGGGACATGACGGGATATTAGGACGGCATATGAGGACGGGATATTGCGGCCGCCGGCGCTGACACTCTATACCAGTGGTCTTCAACGCATGCTGGAAGTTGTAGATTTGCAACATCTGGAGGTCCGCAGGTTGAAGACCACTGCTCTATACTGTGCGGTATCTCTATGCCCGGGCTGCAAAAAATAAACGAAATAAACTTTATCTTACCTCCCGTTGGTCAGGTACTGGCCTCGTCTGCTTCCTAGGGAATGGAACGTCGGACAGCCGTCAGCCTATAACCGGCCGCAGCGATCTTCCATCTCGGCCGCTGATAGGCTGAGCCCACTGTCGTGTGAGAAGCCGTCCAGAGCTCCTTACATGACAGTGGGCGGAACATCGCTGCGGCCAGTGATAGGCTGACGGCTGTCCGACATTCCCGTCCCCAGCATAAGGCCGACGTCGGAACATGCGTTAGTTTATTTTGTTTACCTTGTGTCAACACCGGCACGAGGAGGGCAGCGCTAGCGGGTGACATGTGAGTATTTACCCCGATGGGGGCAGCGCTGGGCTGATAATTAATTGGGGGGGACAGAACAGCGCAGCGCTGATAATTAACTTTGGGGGGGGGGGGGGGGGAGGAGGAAATATGGTTATATACCGTTGAACCGCCGAAAGTTACAAAAATACCGTGATACACACATTTGGTCATACTGCCCAGCCCTAATTTACGTTTTTATTGTGGGAGGGGGTTTTTAAATATTTTTTTTACTTTTATTTATTACTTTTTTTACTTTTATTTTTACACTTTAATAGTCCCCATAGGGGACTATTTATAGCAATCATTAGATTGCTAATACTGTTCAGTGCTATGCATAGGACATAGCACTGATCAGTATTATCGGTCATCTTCTGCTCTGGTCTGTTCAATCGCAGACCAGAGCAGAAGACCCCGGGAGACGGCCGGAGCAAGGTGAGGGGACCTCCGGCCGCCATGCTGGATGATCGGATCGCCGCGGCAGCGCTGCGGGCGATCCGATCATCCATTCAAAGTACCGCGATGCTGCAGATGCCATGATCTGTATTGATCAAGGCATCTGAGGGGTTAATGGCGGACATCCGAGCGATCTCGGATGTCCGCCATTACGGGCGGCTACCTGGCTGCTCTCAGCAGCCGGGACTTGCCGCGCATGACGCGAGCATCGCTCCGATGCTCGCTGTTATGCATAGGACGTAAATGTACGTCCTGGTGCATTAAGTACCAGCTCACCAGGATGTACATTTACGTCCTGCGTCGTTAAGGGGTTAATGAGAATAAATTATTTAAACGCATACTTCTAGTCTGCATGAGGATCCTCATCAGAAAGTGCTATCTTTTATTTATTAATTTTTTTTAATAAGTTAATGTAGCTCATGATTTAATTTGGCACGTGCAGTCTGTGTACACTGAAAACATTGCAGAAAAAGAACTTGCTTGTTGGATTACCTGATACTTGCAGGTTGTCAGGTGACCTTGCTACGTCAAACAGAAATTGTACTTTCTTCTGTGAAATGTGTCCATAATCTCCACAAAATATGACATCATCATTATCAGATACATCCTGATAAGCGAGAGTGAATCATAACATAGTATAAGAGAGAGCACAGAGAATATTATATAGTATATTCACAATAACTATTTGGCAATTAGAAAAAATTTTAAAAACTAAAAGTCATTCATAAAACCACTGCTTGGTGTCGGAAGGTACAGTATATATATACCAAGGACAAAATGTGAAAAGGTACCAAATACATTTACATAAATGAGTCAATGTGTAACAACTTGTATTACTTATACTGGGTTAGCGGCTATATTTTAGCTCAGAGCTGCATCCATAATGATACTGGTTTCAGAGCTTAAAACATACATAAATACATGACACTGTTCTATCGTAGTATATTTCCAATAGATTAGCAAAAGTCTCCTAACATTCTCAGGTCTCGTTCACATCAACGTTTGGAGCTCCATTAGAGAGTTCCTTTTGCTGATTCCATTATAATGACTGTATGGGCAAAATAATGGACATCAAACAGTACCCCAAAGGATCTCATTGAGATACGTTGTAACACATTCTGTCCAGCTACATTATCGGCGTCTATGACTAAGCTCCAAAACGGAGCCTTCTCTGACTCCACACAAGCGATTTTCAGAACAAGAACAATGAAAGCAGCTCTGAATTACAATATAGAGTCCAGAGCAGTTCTTTCTATTGTTAGATGGAAGAGGCAATTATAACTATGGTCAACCTACAAACTATGGTCAAACGTATAAACACAATACAGTTTGCATACATCCCCGTAGCTGGCAGTTCATATTTTGCTGAGCACAGCCTGGAGAAAACAGATAAATGATGTGGTAACTTTAACAGAATATATAAAAATAGATATATGTGTGTGTGTGTGTGTGTGTGTGTGTGAGAGTGTGATGAGGGCAGATGGAATTAACCCCTTGTATTCGTGATACCAGGGTGTGGTTTATCCTCTACACCACCTGAAGGTATACTGCTGGATCCTGGGCTAGGCACGGAGGCAAATAATGACAAATGATGCCAAGTTATGGAACAACGGCAGCTTTACTGAGTCAGACAGATGCAACAGTCTATACAGCTTGGCTAGACCAAAGGAAGTGACCAGTGAATTCAGAGACCACAGGGCTTACTGGGACTTATAGTGGACTTGGACAATTTGATGCAGGGCCACGCTGACTTGAGACAGACTTGACTTGGACTGACTTGACTGAGACTGACAATGACAGACTTTACCCCGTTCGTAGCTTACCAGGTTTTGACTTGGACCTGGGGGGTAGTGGACTTGTGGATCCGTGGCTGCGTAGTAGATGGTACCCTCTTTAGGACACCAGCCGCTCTCTCCAGACTTGACCTCACTGTAAATAAGCAAAGACTCAAAGAAAAAGAGGAAGCTCCACCCAGGGTTTATATGCGGGAGACTCTGGAGGTGTCCCATAGGTCACAAGGTCACTGGTACCTTCCTTGGTTACAATCCCATGACAACAGTACTTAAAGGAATAGAACTATTATGTACAATGCATTGGATAACACATACATCATTTAACTATTCAGGGAACACAGGTGAAGGGGATGCCCAGGGGTCACGGAATGGAGTCTGCCTGACAGGGCAGCAATGGTACAGGGGTGCAACTCCTGTACTGGGCCACCACAAACTCCCCCTCTTAACAACAGCTGTCCTCGGCAGCCATTCTTGGAGGGCGGACAACATGATGTGGCCACTGAGGCCTGTTGATAGCAATAACAGTTCCTGGTGCATTTTAAGACAATGTCCTTCTCAGGGCTGGTGAATAAACAACTGGGGAAAGAGTCCATGTGTCATTGCTCTTATTGTCCATACATGCTCAA
Organism: Hyla sarda; assembly: GCF_029499605.1. Taxonomy (NCBI): domain Eukaryota; kingdom Metazoa; phylum Chordata; class Amphibia; order Anura; family Hylidae; genus Hyla; species Hyla sarda. Next base: position 250,525,454 of record NC_079190.1, on the reverse strand, counting down.
TTTTAGTAAGGGTAAAAATAACAGGGATTAAACATGTGAGATTTTGAGAACTCTTAACTGCTTGCTGGAGAAATAAGGTGAGCTCGGATTGGGCTGCCGGAGGCTTTCAACCTGAATGTCTTTGCTGCTGGGGCCCTTTGGCTATAGATACTTCTCCCCAGAACATTATACAAATAGATATATATTTTCTGACAAAATATGACATTATTACCTATACATAGTAACTCTGCCTCTGCACGTGTTTACCTAGGCTTCCAGTAGAACTCTCTGGCCAGAAGAGCATCCTGTACACGATGGACGGGAAAATAGTTAGACATTAGAAATGACATTTGATAACTGATGTGGACTGGAAATATAAACTGGTTAGCTACAGTCCTAACTAGACATGACATTTGACTAGTTTAGATACGCAAAATGCTATGTACAATTGAATTAGCTATTTTGTACTGAATATGAGTATACTATGGACAAATAACTTTTGTACAAAGGCACTATTATTCTCTGTACCTGGCTGGTAACTGTGCCTGTGTTGACCTTTGGGATCTGCGCAGCACCACCTCTGGAGAATCAGGAACCCTCTGAGCTTCTGGAGCTTCAGCCATCTATTCTTCAGCGAACTCAAGAGCTGGAATTGGTTTAGAACTTGCTTGACTCAGGATCGCTGGCATTTGTACCGGAAACATTGTTGACGCTCTGGAGACAGGTGTATAAGCCGGAGCCAACGGTGATAGAGCAGGGACTGGCGTGTTGACTAACATTGTTTGGCTTAATCCCAGGGTTGGAGACACATAGAAGAAGAATGCTGGCTGATTTGGAGAAAATATGGGGAAATCCATGGATGGGTAGATCCCCTCACAAGGAACATACTCCCTTGCAGGTCAGACATCCGGGGGAGGCGATGATGGAAGTACTGGCAAATCTACTTTTAGACAGGCTTTGATACGATTTCGGTGAATGACTTGTGGCTCATACCCAGGTTTCTGCACTTCGTACACATCGGACTAAGGATATGATATGGCCGTCACCGTTTATGGTTCTGTCTCCCAGATGGAGGTAATTTGTTAGTTCTCGGGAACTTCACTAGCCAGACTTTGTCACCCACCCAGAGTGGTTTGGCAGAGGCATGGCGGTTTTAGTCTTAATGAGAAAGAAAGCAAAACAGCAGTGTAGCTATACGTGTGATGGGTGGATCTAACAAATCTGAGGATTGGAGAAGGGAACAATGGAATTCTGGATGTGACAGGTGGTGCTCACGCGAAAAAAAATAATACCCAGGTTTCTGCACTTCGTACACATCGGACTAAGGATATGATATGGCCGTCACCGTTTATGGTTCTGTCTCCCAGATGGAGGTAATTTGTTAGTTCTCGGGAACTTCACTAGCCAGACTTTGTCACCCACCCAGAGTGGTTTGGCAGAGGCATGGCGGTTTTAGTCTTAATGAGAAAGAAAGCAAAACAGCAGTGTAGCTATACGTGTGATGGGTGGATCTAACAAATCTGAGGATTGGAGAAGGGAACAATGGAATTCTGGATGTGACAGGTGGTGCTCACGCGAAAAAAAATAGACAGTCCAAATAGTATACGATAACAGAAGATACAGAGCACTCACCCGTTATACGCTAAGATCCAGACCGATGTGTTCGTTCACTTCGGACTTGAGCAAGGAGGCGGTAGATGTTACCGGGGGAGTATCGGACGTTGGCCACGGACCGTATCTTGCCCCTATTTACCTAGTCAGGCCGTACACACGTCATCACATATCCTCCGTTGGTTTTAACCCCTGCTGAAAAACAAATTGCAGGTGCAGGTGCGTAAGGTGTCTAAACACCCTTTTAACTTATTCAGTGCCAAAACAAATTGTGTGAGTTAAAAACAAAGAGAATACGAAACAAGTGTGAACAGGGACTAGTAAGGAAAGAGGATTAAAGTAGAGCTCCCACTCATTATTATCATTCAGCCCCATTGGGCTGGTAGCCTCCAATCGGATAATCCATCTTGATTCTTGTAAAAGTAAAGTTTGATGTTTGTTTTTTCCTTTATGTCCAATATTTATTTGTTCAATTGCTGCAAACTTTAGTTCTTTTGGATCGTTTTTGTGGTAGTTAGACATATGCTCAATAAACTTTGTTGAACCTTTACCTATTCTCAAAGACCTTATATGTTTGCGAATTCGATAGAATAACGGGCGAATGGTTTTGCCATTGGTTTTTCCATAGTAATTTCGGCAATGTCGGGATCATTTTGGAGCATGTACCAGTTAGAAAGAATAGCTTGTTTAATTCTTTCATTCATTGGAGTATTTTTGAATGTGAATACTGCTCTTGAAACTTGCGTTTTTGGCATGCTGTTTCCTTCAATTAATTCTTTCCTAGAAGCCGTTTTTATTTTATTTCTAGCATGGGAGAGCACATGACGAGGGTAACCCCAAATAGCCAGTCGGTTGGTTAATTCGTCTGCTTGTAGTTCGAATGTGCATGAATCAGAATTTATACGTTTCAAACAAATTAACTGGCTATAGGGGATACCAATTTTTACTTTGTAAGGGTGTGAGGAATCAAAATGTAAAATAGCATTGCGGGCTGTTTCTTTCCTAAACCCTGACACGTGTAGGGTACCTTCTCTTACTTCTAGTTTGATGTCCAAAAATTCTAGAGATGTACCTCCAAAGACTGATGTAAAAAATATATTTTCTTCGTTAATATCATTTAAATAAGACACAATTTCAGAAAACTCAGTTGGGGACCCTGACCATATGACAAGGATATCATCCACGTAACGCAAAATTAATTGAATGTGGTGGAGAAAGGGATTAAGCGGCAAAAAAAATATAAATCTGTTCATAAAACAGCCAAAAATATATTGGCAAAAACGCAAGATACTGGGGACCCCATTGAGGTCCCAGCAATTGCTTATACCATGTTCCAAAGGGATGCGGGTGTACAGGCTCTTGACATCAATTAATGCTAAACTGAATTTACCTGAAGTGAAATGTTGAAGTGCTGCTAAAAGGTCATCTGAATCCTTAACATAAGTAGGAATTTGTTTCTGCAACAGGGAAATCAGCCAATCTATATAGCCAGATAAAACTTGAGTAGGAGAATTGATAGTGGACACTATTGAGCGACCAGGTGGGGGAATGATACCTTTATGGATTTTTGGCAGAATATATATGTGGGGCTTAGAAGAACAAATGGGAATAAGCTTCTCAGCAGTTTTCTCACCAATCATTCCAACCTCCACATACCCTCTCAGGAAACTCCTCAATTTATCCATTATTTTCATTATAGGATTGCTGGGCAACTTCTCATATACTGAGGAGTTGCTCAACTGCTTCTGGATTTCTGCCTCATAATCTTTTTTCCAACAAACAACCGTGGCACCTCCTTTGTCGGCCTTTGACATAATTAATTTATCCAGATTTTTAAGACAATCTAGTGCTTGTTGTTCACCCTTTATGATGTTAAATCCTGCTTTTGGATATATAAGGGCTTTTATTTCCTTACACACTGCTTTATAAAAAAGTGTCAAAGGAGCTTGCTGGAATGATGGGAGGATTTAAAGTAGATTGGTTACCCCCTTTAAAATAACTTTGCTGAAATTTTTCATCATTTTGGGGGGGGGGGGGGGGCTCTTCTGTCCCCTCTGCTTCATCCCATCACTCCATAAGCTCCTTGACTGATTGATATTCTTCAGGATTCAGCCCTTGGGTTATCTAAAACCCCAGGGGACCTATAGAGCATTGTACTTCACCCTCTAGTGGTGTAGATTTTTTTAATTAGATTTTTGTTTATGCATCATAGTGAAATATTTTTTTAAATACATTTTTCTTATTGCTTTAAAAAAATCTTCTTCAAACAACGAATAGTCAAAGTCCTCCCTCAGGCCAAAATGCAGGCCTTTATTCAATACAGATATACAATCTGGAGACAAACTTAGATCGGTTAGGTTCACTACTAAAGTTTTGTGGGGGACTCCCTCCATGTTACTGTTTTTCTCTTGTGGGACCTCTTTCCTGGAGGATTTTTTCCTTCTCCCTCCCCGTCTAGTGTTTTTTTTGGGGGGGAGGTTCCAGTCCCCCGACCGAATATGAGACGTCTGGGGTTCTACTTCATCCAAACTAGATTCAGAATCGATAGTGAAATAATCCAAAACTTTTTTTCTTCTTATTCTGCAATGTATTATTCCCCCTTTGTCCTCTTGCACATTTTTTTTTAATGTTTATTCCATGTGAATACTTGTTTTAATTTGAAATCTTTCTTATCCCTCAATAGCTGGTTTTTAACTCCAATCGTACTTTGCACAAATCAGCAGTAGCTTTTTCGCATTCCATACGATTTTGATCCAACACTAATTGCCGAAGATTAAGAGAGTGTTGAAGATGTAATGCATCCCATTTCTGCACAAATGCCGGATCATTGGTGAACTGTGATGGCGGTTTATACACTCTGAGTCCTCTAGGCGTTCACAAATTATCATTGTAGGCTTTTAGAGAATTGATGGTCCAAAATATTTTTGTTTCCCGTTCAGCTAAGGAATGGATCTTACATTCCAAAGTTTTAATACTGCACATATGGATGTCCTCCCTCTGTTCACAAGGAGAAAAACTCTGCCGCATCCGCTCTCCCCTCTCTAAATGTATTAAGTTCCCCATCCTCTGATACTTCCATCTTACGCGATTTATTCCACTGTTACGCGATTAATGCATATGGGCTCTGGCTGAATAGTGTAGATAAGCAATAATGGGAAACTAGAAAGCAAAAAGCTGCCGGCACTGTAGCTATGCATGTGGTGTGTGGATCTAACAATCTGAGGATTGGAGGAGGGAACAATGGAATTATGGATGTGACAGGTGGTGCTCACGCGAAAAAAAATAGACAGTCCAAATAGTATACGATAACAGAAGATACGGAGCACTCACCCGGTATAAGATAAGATCCAGACAGATGAGTTTGTTCCCTTCTCACTTGAGCGAGGAGGCGGTAGATGTTACCGGGGTAGTTTCAGACGCTGGCCACAGCGCCCCTAGGTGCTTTGTAAGGCCGTACACACGTCATCACGTATCCTCCGTTGGCTTTAATCCCGGTAACATCTACCGCCTCCTCGCTAAAGTCCAAAGGGAACGAACACATCGGTGTGGATCTTACCGTATACCGGGTGAGTGCTCCGTATCTTCTGTTATCGTATACTATTTGGACTGTCTATATTTTTCGCGTGAGCACCACCTGTCACATCCAGAATTGTTTCCATTGTTCCCTCCTCCAATCCTCAGATTGTTAGATCCACACATCACACGCATAGCTACAGAGGAGGCAGCTTTTTTGCTTTACTGTTTCCCATTATTGCTTATCTACACTATTCAGCCAGAGCACGTATGCATTAATCGCGTAACAGTGGAATCTGCTTATTGTCATTGATAGAAGATGGAAGTATCGGAGGATGGGGAACTTAATACATTTAGAGAGGGGAGAGCGGGCGCGGCAGAGTTTTTCTCCTTGTGTGAGCAGAGGGAGGACATCCATATGTGCAGAATTAAAACTTTGGAATTTAAGATCCATTCCTTAGCTGAACGGGAAACAAAAATATTTTGGACCATCAATTTTCTGCAATCCTACAATGATAATTTGTGAATGCCTAGAGGACTCAGAGTGTATAAACCGCTATCACAGTTCACCAATGACCCGGCATTTGAGCAGAAATGGGATGCATTACATCTTCAACACTCTTAATCTTCAGCAATTAGTGTTGGATCAAAATCGTATGAAATACGAAAAAGTTACTGCTGATTTGTGCAAAGCACGATTGGAGTTAAAAACCAGCTATTGAGGGATAAGAAAGTATTCACATGGAATAAACATTAAAAAAAAAACGTGCAACGGGCAAGAGGAAAAAGGGGAAATAATACTTTCACATTGCGGAATAAGAAGAAAAAAGTTTAGGATTATTTTACTACTGAATCTGAATCTACTTTGGATGAAGTAGAACCCCAGATGTCTCATATTCGGTCGGGGGACTGGAACCCTCCCCCCCCTCAAAATAAACACACTAGACGAGGAGGGAGAAGGAAAAAATCCTCCAGGAAAGAGGTCCCGCAAGAGAAAAACAGTAACATGGAGGGAGTCCCCCACAAAACTTTAGTGGTGAACCTAACCAATCTAAGTTTGTCTCCAGATTGTATCTCTGTATTGAATAAAGGCCTGAATTTTGGCCTGAGGGAGGACTATGACTATTCGTTGTTTGAAGAATATTTATTTAAAGCAATAAGAACAATAAATTTAAAAAAACATTTCACTATGATGCATAAACAAAAATCTAATAAAAAATCTACACCACTAGAGGGTGAAGTACAATGCTCTATAGGTCCCCTGGGGTTTTGGGTAGCCCAAGGGCTGAATCCTGAAGACTATCAATCAGTCAAGGAGCTTATGGAGTTATGGGATGAAGCGGAGGGGACAAAAGAGGAGAGCACCCCCCCCAAGAAAAAAAATTCCAGAAAGCTCCATTGACACTTTTTTATAAAGCAGTGTGTAAGGAAATAAAAGCCCTTATATATCCAAAAGCAGGATTTTACATCACAAAGGGTGAACAACAAGCAATAGATTGTCTTAAAAATCAGGATGAATTAACAGTGTCAAAGGCCAACAAAGGAGGTGCCACGGTTGTTTGGTGGAAAAAAGATTGTGAGGCAGAAATCCAGAAGCAGTTGAGCAACTCCTATGTATATGAGAAGTTGCCCAGCAATCCTATAATGAAAATAATGGATAAATTAAGGAGTTTCCTGAGAGAGTATGTGGAGGTTGGAATGATTGGTGAGAAAACTGCTGAGAAGCTTATTCCCATTAGTCCTTCTAAGCCCCACATATATATTTTGACAAAAATCCATAAAGGTATCATTCCCCCACCTGGTCACCCAATAGTGACCGCTATCAATTCTCCTACACAAGCTTTATCTGGCTATATAGATATATAGATAGGCTGATTTCACCGTTGCAGAAACAAATTCCTACTTATGATAAGGATTCAGGAGACTAGGGCTGGGCGGTATACCGATTCATACCGAATACCGACATTTTTGGGCTGCACGATATGAATTTTAGCCCATACCGCAATACCGGTTGGGGCCCTCCCCCTTGGGAATGTATTATCAGCGCAGCGCTGTCCCCACATCGGGGAACTAATCCTATGTTACCCGCCTGCGCTGTTCTGCTCCCTCCCAATTAATTATCAGCCCAGCCAGCGGGGTACTACTCACAGATGTCAAGCACTGCCCTCCTCCTCTTTGTTGCGGGCCGACACCGGCGCTGGAACTCTATACTGTACGCCAGTTGTCTCCAACCTGCGGACCTTCAGATGTTGCAAAACTACAATTCGCAGCATGCCAGGACATGCTGGGAGTTGTAGTTTTGCAACAGCTGGAGGTCCGCAGGTTGGAGACCACTGCTGTACGCTGTATCCCTATGCCGGCTGCAAAAGATAACGAAAATAAACTTTTAACTTACCTATGTCGGCCCTGGAACGCCGGACAGCCGTCAGCCTATCACCTGACGGCTGTCCGGCGTTCCAGGGCCAACATAGGTAAGTTAAAAGTTTATTTTCTTTATCTTTTGCAGCCGGCATAAGGATACAGCGTACAGCAGTGGTCTCCAACCTGCGGACCTCCAGCTGTTGCAAAACTACAACTCCCAGCATGTCCTGGCATGCTGCGAATTGTAGTTTTGCAACATCTGAAGGTCCGCAGGTTGGAGACAACTGGCGTACAGTATAGAGTTCCAGCGCTGTCCACGTTCTAGTCCCCTGCGTGCGGCCGAGGTGGGTGAGTTAAAAGTTTCTGTATCTTTTGCAGCCCTGGCATAGGTATACAGCTTACGCCAGTGGTCTCAAACCTGCGGACCTCCAGCTGTTGCAAAACTACAGCCGTTGGCTGTACGGGCATGCTGGGAGTTGTAGTTTTGCAACAACTGGAGGTCCGCAGGTTGGAGACCACTGGCATACAGTGAGTTCCAGCGCCCGGCGGCCCCCAACATAGAGGAGGAGGGCAGTGCTTGACATCTGTGAGTAGTACGCCGCTGGGCTGATCATTAATTGGGGTGGGGCAGAACAGTGCTGGCGGGTCAGATGATTTGGGGGGCGGGGGGGAGCCGAACACTCTGCACGGGTCACATGATTGGGGGGGGGGGGTTGGGGGGACAGAACAGCGCTGGCCGGTCACATGATTTGGGGGGAAGGGGAGAAAATACCGTTATATACCGTAGAACCGCCGTAAGGTAAAAAAAATACTGTGATACACATATTTGGTCATACCGCCCAGCCCTACAGGAGACCTTTTAGCAGCACTTAAACATTTCACTTGGTCAGATAAATTCAGTTCAGCATCGATTGACGTTGAGAGTCTGTACACCCGCATCCCTTTGGATGCAGGTGTACAGGCTTTAAGAACCTTTTTGTCCTTGGCGGATAAATCGCCATATTTTGTCCGGTTCATTGCTGAAGCAACGTCATTGGTACAGAATAATAATTGTTTTGAATGTGGTGGAACATGGTATAAGCAATTTTTGGACGTCAAACTAGAAGTAAGAGAAGGTACCCTACACACGTCAGGGTTTAGGAAAGAAACAGCCCGCAATGATATTTTACATTTTGATTCCTCACACCCTTACAAAGTAAAAAGTGGTTCGAACAACAAGCAGACGAATTAACCAACCGACTGGCTATTAGGGGTTACCCTCGTCATGTGCTCTCCCATGCTAGAAATAAAATAAAAACAGTTTCTAGGAAAGAATTAATTGAAGGAAACAGCATGCCAAAAACGCAAGTTTCAAGAGCAGTATTGACATTCAAAAATATTCCAGTGAATCAAAGAATTAAACAAGCTATTCTTTCTAACTGGTACATGCGCTCCAAACTGATTCCCACATTGCCGAAATTACTATGGAAAAACCAATCATAAATCACAGGCGTAATAAAACAATTGCTGACTACTTAAAAAGTAATAAAAATACTAAAATAAGAAATTGGCTGGATGATTGTACTTGAGAGGGCAGTTTTTCATGTGGTTCGTGCACATTTTGCGATTTGAACATCAAATCAGATGTCCTGAAATTAGGTGGTCAAACATTGAAAATAAAACAAAGAATGACATGTAGGTCCAAATATGTAGTATATTGTATGAAATGCACATGCGGTTTTTACTACATTGGCAAAACAATTCGCCTGTTATTCCATCGCATTCGCTAACATATAAGGTCTTTGAGAACAGGTAAAGGTTCAACGAAGTTTATTGAGCATATGTCTAAATACCACAAAAACGATCCAAAAGAACTAAAGTTTGCAGCAATTGAACAAATAAATATTGGACATTAAGGAAAAAACAAACATCAAACTTTACTTTTACAAGAATCAAGATGGATTATCCGATTGGAGGCTACCGGCCCAATGGGGCTGAATGATACTAATGAGTGGGGAGCTCTACTTCTTCCTATTTCCTCTTTCCTTGCTAGTCCCTCTTCACACTTGTCTCATATTCTCTTTGTTTTATAAGTTAAAAGGGTGTTTAGACACCTTACATACCTGCACCTGCAATTTGTTTTTCAGCCGGGGTTAAAACCAACGGATGATACGTGATGACGCGTGTACAGCCTGACGAAGCGCCTAGGGGCGTGATACGGTCCGTGGCCAGCGTCTGAAACTTCCCCGGTAACATCTACCGCTTCCTCGCTCAAGTCCGAAGGGAACGAACACATCAGTCTGGATCTTATCTTATACCGGGTGAGTGCTCCGTATCTTCTGTTATCGTATACTATATGGCGGTTGTAGTCTTCTTGTTGTCTTTGTCGGGCCTCGCCCATTTTTTTACTGACAACCTTTTTTCCCTATTGAATTCTTCTCTGATGGTCAGAAACCCACTCAAGAGATGCTTGTGGAGAATTGTTGATCAGGGCCTGCAACCCAAACGTCCGAACTTTCGGCAGCTGCCCGTGTCGTCCCATCATCAAGAAGAAGGAGGTGTGTCTGGTGGAGCAGTGTACTGTATTGTTGTAAATCTCCAACTGCTCGGGCAGAAACCTGGGCCATTCTTCTTGCCTGGACACAGAAGCTTGCCTGCTCGCAGCATATAAATGAAGACTTGGTTGATACATTCACAGAGCTCGTTTCCCTGAGGGTGATAGGCGGTGGTCCGGAGTTTCTTATAGTCGTGGAATTGACATAGTTCTTTGAACAGTTGGGTTTCAAAGGCCGTTCCATGGTCAGTTATGACAGATTCAGGACATCCAAGGGTTTGAACCCACTTGGAGTAGAACATTTGGGCCACTGTCTAGGCTGTAAGATCTTACAATGACAACCTATTTGGAATTTGTAGTAGTTAACCACCATCATGAGAGCATAGGTATACCTGGACCGGGTAGGAGACAGTTTCACATGGTCTAGCGCAACCAACTGGTTGGGTCTGTCACACAGGATGGATGCTCTTGCGTCCTTGCGCACATTCTTGGTGACATTGCAGACAGAACATTCACTGCACCATTTCTCAATGTCACTTTGCATTCCAATTCAATAGAATCTTCGCTTGACAGTGACTTTGGTCTTGTGGACTCCAAAGTGTCCCGACTGGTCATGATATGCATTGAGGACCATTGCCGCATCTCTTCAGGGAACTAGAATCTGATGAAGTCGATCACCAGAGACCAGATTCAAAGAATTTCGGTACAACAGTCCTTTGTGCACAAACAGACGCTTTCTCTGTCGCCACAGACGTTTCAACTCATAGTCACACTGGGCCCGGCGTCTTCATCTTGAAGAGTCTTCCAGGTGTATAGGTCTTCTTTAACCTTTTCGGACCTGGGCTCACCGTCCATGAGGGCGGTCACAACGTTCTGGTTCACAAACTGTTGATAGAATGGAGGCATCTCCACGTCTTCCCACACGTCTTTGACAGGTGGTTCTTCAACAGAGGTCATCCTAGACAGTACATGATTGATGTTTGAGCTGCCACTTCTGCACTTGATGGTAGGGATCGACCGATATCGATTTTTTAGGGTCGATACCGTTACCGATAATCTGCAACCTTTCAGGCCGATAGCGATATTCCGCCATAAGTTATCGGCTATTTCCCCTCCCTCTAAACCCCCTCCCCCGCAGATCAATGATTTAAAGCGGGCGCTTTAAATCAATGAACTGCACCGGCTCTTGCGGGGCCAGAGACCGCCGCCGCCCCCGCTTCTCTCCCCCTGCCTGTCCTGGGGTGCTCCCTAGTCCAACCACCACTGCTGCCCCATTGCCTCACCCATCCCCGGTTTTATAATTACGTGTTCCCAGGGCCCTGGGTCCGCGCTACTTCTGGCTCAGGCAGCCTCATGAGCTATCACTGTGCGCACTGACAGTGATGTCGCTTTGAGGACATCACTCGTCATTGCGCTGCTTAGTGCGCCGCAGGACTTCTCCGGAGCCAGAAGTAGCGCGGACCCCGGGAACAGGTAATTATAAAACCAGGGATGGGGGAGGCAATGGGGCAGCGGCGGTGGTGGTCTCTAGCCGGGGAGGCGAAGCGGGGAGGCGGGGCATTATCGGCATATCGGCAAGGTAATTGCCGATACCGATAATGCCCAAAATTGTGAATATCGGCCGATAATATCGGCCAAACCGATAATCGGTCGATCCCTACTTGATGGTGAAGCTGTAATTAGCTAATCTTGAAGCCCATCGCTGTTCAATGGCATCCAACTTGGCAGTGTTCAGGTGGGCCAACGTGTTATTATGCGTGTAGACAGTAAATGGCGTGGCAGCCAAATAATCTTAACATTTTTCTCTCATGGCCCATACCAGGGCGAGAAGCTCCAATTTGAAGGAGTAATTGACATCTTTCTTCTCTGCTCCTTGGAGGTTACTGCTGGCATAGGCAATCACTCTCTCTTGTCCCTCCTGAGCTTGGGACAGAACAGCTCCCAGACCTTCAAAACTGGCATCAGCATAAAGGCTGACTGTAGTCTGGATACACCAAGATGGGTGGTTCTGTCAGCAGACGTTTAAGAGCTCGGAACGCGGTCTCTTGATCTTCGGCCTATTCAATAGGTAGTCTTCCATTGTAATTCTCCTTCGCCGTACCCCATAGGAGAGCTCTGAGGGGTTCTGCAATCTGGATGAAGTGTGAGATGAAGCGGGGGTAGTAGCCGGCGAATCCCAGGAAGCACCTGCCATATTTTACTGTGCGCAGGGTAGGCCAGTTCTTGACAGCGTCCACCTTTTCAGGATTTGGCTGGACTCTGTCTGCGCTGACAGCATGACCCAAGTAATGGACCTGCGGTTTTTGCAAATGACACTTTGATGGTTTGATCTTCAACCCATGCTTGATCAAGACTTGAAAGATGTCTGACAGATGATTGAGGTGTTCCAGGTAAGACTTAGTCTGCCTGACAGGGCAGCAATGGTACAGGGGTGCAACTCCTGTACTGGGCCACCACATACATATTATTTTCTTATTGTCCCCAGCTTGCTAATAAAATAACAAAAACTTTAATTCACCTTCCTTCATTCCCTTATAGCTCCAGGATCAGGACGCCCCATTTTAAGCCAGTCTCTGCTGACAGTCTGCTTAACCGGAGCTGACTGTAGCTGCAGACCCTCTCTGCAGCTCAGGTGAAAGCAATGTCACTAGATGCTGACTGGCTGCCCCAATACTGGAGCTGCGAGGGAGCAAGGAAGGTTAGTTAAAGCTTTTGCAATTTTCTTTGGCAGCCTGGGAACAATAGAATATATTTTTTTTACCTTTGTCCCTGAACTGAAAAAATTAGGCGTCAAATGCAGTTTAGTCACCAAATTTCAATACATATATAATTATTATAATGAAAATTATTAACTCTGTGCATTCCCAGAATCTCTAACCACTATCTGATTATTGCTTCTTACACTACATAGTGTAGTCTGATCTAGCTATTATAATACTACTCTGTAAATACAAGAATATAATACTGCCTCCTATGTACAAGAATATAACTACTATAATACTCCTTCTAGGTACAATGAGGTTGATGAGATTCATCAAAACTTTTGCAGAGGAAAAGTCGACCAGTTGCCTATATCAACCAATCAGATTGCTTCTTTCCTTTTTTAAAAGGCCTCTGAAAAATAAATGAAGCAATCTGATTGGTTGCTTTGGACAACTGGTAAACGTTTTCTCTACACAAGTCTTGATAAATCGCCCCCAATATAACTACTATGATACTGCCCGTATGTTCAAGAATATAACTATAATACTGCGTTTATGTACAAGAATGAAATTGCAATAAAGAAAGGGAGAGATCCCAGCACCAGCTTATCTTTTCAAATGCTCTTAAAATTTTTATGTCACATCCAGCACTCCATCCAGACACGCTGTCCGTCAGCGCTTCCCTGCCCTCTCTTCCCCAGTCGGCGGGGCTGGGATTCACATTGCGGAACGCGCCCGCATGCGAATCCCAGCCCATTACTCACCTCCGCTCTCTGTTGCTTCCTTCTCTGGTCTCGCAGCTCCGCCATTGCATGCCCCCGCCTCCTAGGGCTTGCGCGCCCGCCGAAGCTCTAAGATTTAAAGGGTCAGTGTGCCCGTAATTATGTGTTACACCTGCACCACAGTTATAAGTACCTGCACCTCCCACATACCACCGCCGGATCTTTTTGTTGTCCTAGAGCCATTGGGAAAGCGTTACCTTCCTAGCTTTACTGTGTACCTGATCTTCTGCACCATGTTCCTGACCTTGCTCCTGTGCCACCTGCCTATAGACCTTCTGCTTCATTCTTGACTATGCACATGTGCCGCCAGCTCTGACCTCCTGCTATCCTGACCACGACTTGCCTAATCCCCGCTTTACCTCGCATCGCCTCAGCCACCTGTGTGGTCGAGTCATGACGGGGGTAGCGACCTGGGTGCCGCCTGCCGCAGCAACACCATCCCGCTTTCCGGCAGACTCTGGTGAAAACCAGCAGCACCTTAGACTCCGCTCCCAGGCACAGCCCGCGTCATCTGCCACACAGGTCCAGCGGATCCACTACCTCCAGAGTGTCCTGCCAACTGCTGTGAGTCTTGATAGTAAGATCCGGCCATGGATCCCACTGAGGTACCTCTGCCTGTAGTTTCGGTTCTTCCCTCAGTCGTAGTTCGTCAGTCACAGCAGTTCGCCCGTCAGATGCAACAACTGAGTCAATTGTCCACCATGATGCAACAGCTACTAGCCATGCAAAAATAGCAGCAGCCACAACCTGCTCCAGTCTCTCCACTTGTTCCTGTAGCTCCTTCCAGATCCAAGCTTTGTTTACCCTTACACACAAAGTATAATGGTGATCCAAAGATGTGTAGAGGCTTTGGGACTCAGTGTTCCATGCATCTGGAGCTCATGGCGGATCAGTTCCCGAAGGAACGAGCTAAGGTGGCGTTTGTGGTCAGTCTTTTGTCCGGAAAAGCCCCGGCCTAGGCTACACCTCTCTGGGATCGTAATGATCTCTAACCTGACAGACTTCCTTGCTGAGTACCGCAGTATTTTTGAAGAATCCGCACGAGCCTCCTCTGCCGAAACGGCTCTTCTGAACCTCTGCCAAGGGAATTCCTCCGTTGGCGACTACGAAGTTTAATTTCGCACTCTTGCCTCTGAACTGGCCTGGAACGATGAGGCCTTGTGTGCTACATTTAAAAAAGGACTGTCCAGCAGAATCAAGGATGCTCTCGCTGCACGAGATCCTCCGTCTACCCTGTGTAAACTCATCAATTTAGCCACACGAATTGATGTGCGTTTTGCCGAAAGGCAGGAAGAACTTCGAATGGAAAGGGAACCTGCCCGAACAAGGTGATTTCCTCGCTTGGCACCTGTGTTCCAACGTCCACCTTTACAGTCTTCTTTGCCTCTTGCCGAAGAGGCTATGCAAGTGGACCGTACTCGCTTAACGCAGCTGTAAGATCCCAACGGCGCAATGAGAATTTGTGCCTATATTGTGCCAGTCCGGAGCACTTTCTCAAAGACTGTTCTATACGTCCACAGCATCTGGGAAACGCTTGCACCTAGGACACGTGGGAGAGGCGTCCCTAGGTGTGAATACTATCTCTCCTCATTTGACCATTTCTGTTCAAATCTATGTTTCTGCCAAGTCTTAATTTATTGCTTCTGCATTTTTGGACTCAGGTTCCGCTGGCGACTTCATTGATGCCTCCTTGGTCCATAAATATCGTCTACCTGTGACCCGACTTGCTAAGCCCTTGTTTATTTCTTCACTTAAAGGACAAAATCCGGACTTTAAGAAGCTATTCCGTACAGAGCCTCTCATCATGCAAAATTGAATTATATGTGCTTCCTCTTTGTACTTCGGAGCTTCTTCTTGGTCTACCTTGGCTCCAACGGCATTGTCCGCAACTTGACTCCATTGTCCGCAACTTGAAATCACATTCTGGGGACAATTGTCAAAATCACGGTCTTGTGCCAGTCCAGTCTAAAGTTGTCTCTTCTCATCCTCCTATCCCTGGTCTGCCTCTCCCATATCAAGATTATTCAGATGTATTCTGCGAAAAGCAGGCCGAGACCTTACCACCACATCGCCCTTACGATTGCCCCATTGACTTACAGCCTGGAACTGTGCCTCCTCGTGGAAGAATCTATCCATTATCTGTTCCAGAGACTCAAGCCATGGCAAAATAACCTCCAAAAGGAATTTATCCAGAAGTCGTCCTCTTCTGCCGGAGTAGGTTTCTTCTTTGTAGGGAAGAAGGATGGTTCTCTTTGTCCATGTATAGACTACAGGGGCCTTAACAAGATCACGATAAAAAATCGTTATCCTCTTCCTCTCATCTCTGAGCTTTTTGATTGTATATGTGGTGCCAAAGTCTTCACAAAGTTGGACTTGCGGAGCGCATATAATCTTATCCGTATCCGTGAAGGAGACGAATAGAAAACGGCTTTCAATACCCGTGATGGACATTTTGAGTATCTCGTAATGCCTTTTGGTCTCTGTAATGCTCCAGCTGTCTTTCAAGAATTTGTCAATGACATCTTCCGAGACCTCCTCTAAACCTGTGTTGTCATATATCTGAACGACATTCTGATCTTCTCACCTAATTTAGAGGAGCATTGCTCACATGTCCGTCTGGTTCTTCAGCACCTTTGGGAGAAATGCTTATCTGAGAGATCTTGTCTTCCATTCCTCGGTTACATAGTTACTCCCCAAGGTCTCCAGATGGATCCTGACAAACTGACTGCGGTATTGGATTAGCCTCGCCCTACTGGACTTCAAGCTATTCGACGCATCCTGGGATTTGCCAATTATTATCGTCAGTTTATTCCACATTTCTCTTCCTTGGTCGCTCCGATTATGGCTGTCACGAAGAAAGAAAAGCTCTAACCCCAAGTCTTGGCCTCCTGAAGCCGAAGAGGCCTTCTCTCGCTTAAAGCCGGCATTTGCCTCTGCTTCCGTGCTTACTAGACCAGATCCTGAGAAACCCTTTGCTTTGGAAGTATATACTTCCTCTGTAAGAGCCGATGCTGTTCTAACCCATAAAAACTTCAAAGGCAAGAGTGTAAACTGTGGCTTCTTTTCTTGGACTTTCTTGCCTGCAGAAAGGAACTACTCTATTGGAGATCGGGAACTCCTTGCTATTAAGTTAGCCTTGGAAGAGTGGCGTCACTTACTAGAAGGTTCACCCCATCTGGTCAGCATTTATCCAGATCATAAGAACTTCCTATATCTCCAATCTGCTCAGCGGCTAGATGGTCTCTTTTCTTTTCCAGATATAATTTCTTCATTCATTTCTGCCCAGCTAACAAAAACATCAGAGCCGATGCTCTTTCCAGATCCTCCGATGTCGTGGGAATGGACTCCACACCCAGACAAATTATCCCTACAGAGCAATTGATCTCAGCAGCTCCTGTCAATATTCAGCATCTTCCTCCTGGGAAATCCTTTGTGCCTGCCAAATGGAGACGCAAAGTCCGGAAATGGGGTCATTCTTCTTTGTTGGCAGGTCATCCAGGAATTTGTAAGACCTTACTACTAATTTCCTGGCACAACTGGTGGCCGCATCTTGAACGCAATGTCTCCGATTTTGTACGTTCCTGTGTTACCTGTGCTCATTACAAAACTCCTCGGCAGAAACCTGCGGGACTCTTACAGCCTTTGCCCATTCCAGAGACTCCCTGGTCCCACATTGCTATAGATTTTATTACCGATCTGCCACCATCCTGTAATAACACGGTCATTTGGGTGGTGGTTGGTCGATTTTCTAAGTTGGCTCATTTCATTCCACTACCAGATCTTCCATCTGCCCCATCCCTGGCGAAGCACTTCCTTCAACATATTTTTCATCTTCATGGCCTTCCAAATCATATCGTCTCGAATCGAGGAGTGCAGTTTCTTTCCAAGTTTTGGCGTGCTCTCTGTACCCATCTTGCCATCAATCAGGACTCTTCCTCTGCCACCGGTTAGGTGAAGAGGGTAAATCAAATTCTGGACACCTGTCTCTGTCATTTTGTTTCTGCTCGTCAGGACGATTGGGTCTTCTACCTTGGGCTGAATTTTCCCATAGTCATAAGGATTCGGAGTCCACGAGGACTTTTCCATTTTTTTGTTGATAATGGACATCATCTTTGCTCTCCTCTTTCAGTCCCAGTATGCACCGGAGTGCCAGCTGTTGATGAACTTGTCTGTGACTTCTCTTCCATTTGGCAACAAACTCTCAAAAGAATACTGCTCCCACGCCCATCTCCGGTTCTTCAGATGTCTTCGAAATCAAGGAAATTTTGGCCACCAAAACTGTGAGAGGGAGGCGATTTTTTTAGGTTGACTGGAAGGGATTTGGTCCTGAGGAGAGGTCTTGGGAACCAGAGGAGAATATTCTGGACTGTGTTTTACTCCGGAACTTTTTGAATCTCAGGAATAGGGGGAGCTGGCTGAGAGCGCTTCCCTGCCCTCTCTTCCCCAGCCGGCGGGGCTGGGATTCGCATGCGAATCCCAGCCCGTCACTCACCTCCGCTCTCTGTTGCTTCCCTCTAGGGTCTCGCAGCTCTGGAGCACATGCCCCCGCCTCCTGGGGCGCGCCGGAGCTCTAAGATTTAAAGGGGCAGTGCGTCCATAAATATGTGTTACACCTGCACCTCTGTTATAAGTACCTGCACCTCCCACATACCCCCGCCGGATCTTTGTTGCCCTAGAGCCATTGAGAAAAATACAAAAAAAAAAACGTAGAACATTAAAGGGGGATCTACGCCGTGCCCCTAGTATCGGTTGATACACCCAGCATGTATAATATGAAAGATAGGACTGCCAGTGTCCAGGATGTGCTCTATAAAACTTAACTTTTAATGTCAAATTAAAGATAATAACATGTGTCTTGTGTTATGACAAAAATATGAATAACTCGGTCTTATTAAAGACAACAACAAGGTGTATTCGGGACTCTGCAGGGCCCAGCCAGTCCCAAGTCACCTCTCACTAGAGGGTGCAGTTAGTTGCACACCTATAGAGAATAGTAATCAAAACCCAACGCGTTTCTGCTCGCTTGTATATAGCGAACGTCCTCAGGGGGTATAAACAAAAGAATAAATCAATGACCGAGAGGATATGAATTGTACAATTGATCATCCATATCCATCAACTGCTAAAAGGAGTCAATTAAGTACACAGTGACATCCATAGCATAATATGTAAATAAGTAAATACAGCGACCCAGGAACCTGAAAAGAAATTTCTATCCCTGATAAAACCTGCAAGATATAATATATGCAAGGTATTTATTCCTGTGGGGAAGAAAAAACTATCCCTAGGGTCACTTATGCATACAGAGATATGATGCAGTCGGCATGAACCAGGTCCACCTACAAAAGAGAAAAATACCATTTTGAGGGAACGGACCTGAAAAGAAAGCCCCACACTATACGCTGATAGTGTATAATTACTCACGGTTAGCCGAACTGTAAACTAGAGCCATTGAGAAAGCATTATCTTCCTAGCTTTACTGTGTACCTGATCTTCTGCTCCATGTTCCTGACTACGCACTTGTGCCGCCAGCCCTGACCTTCTGCTATCCTGACCACGACTTGCCTAATTCCTCCTATACCTCGCATTGCCTCAGCCACCTGTGTGGTCCAATCATGCCGGGGGTAGCAAACTGGGTGCCGCCTGCCACAGAAAGACCATCCCACTTTGCGGCGGGCTTTGGTGAAAATCAGCGGCACCTTAGACTCCACTCCCTGGCACGGCCCACGTCATCTGCCACACAGGTCCAGCGGATCCACTACCTCCAGAGTGTCCTGCCAACTGCCGTGAGTCTTTACACTTTATTTCAACATAGCAGTACGCAAGATGCGTTTTGGCTAATCGCCGTTCTCAATTGAATTGATACAATTGAGAAAGACGATTAGCCGAAACGCCTCTTGAGTACTGCTATGTTGAAATAAAGATTTAAAGAGCATTTGAAAAGATAAGCTGGTACCAGGATCTCTTCCTTTCTTCATTTGAATACTGGTATCCACGAGCACAGCTACATCTCCAGTGCCCCTACCTCCAGCTATAACTTTGAAATTACAATAATACTACCTAACCCGATAATTAAATGAGCACTGTCAGATACAATATTTTATATGTTGTACATATTGGCAAAACACTAATTTTATTTCCTTTTTATAGAAATCATGGCTTATAAAATCATGGCTTTGTCCAAGCTGAAGCACAGGCATGGATAAAGTCCAGTAAGTGAGGGTGGGTTGGAACTCCTCTGTGCTCTCTCCTGTCTGATAGGACTCCTCTGTGCTCTCTCCTGTCTGATAGTACTCCTCTGTGCTCTTCTCTGTCTGATAGTAGTCCTCTGTGCTCTCTCCTGTCTGATAGGACTCCTATGTGCTCTCTCCTGTCTGATAGGACTCCTATGTGCTCTCTCCTGTCTGATAGGACTCCTCTCTGCTCTCTCCTGTCTTACAATACTCCTCTGTGCTCTCTCCTGTCTGAGAGTACTCCTCTGTGCTCTTTCCTGTCTGATAATACTCTTCTGTGCTCTCTCTTGTCTGACAGTACTCCTCTGTGCTCTTTCCTGTCTAATAGTACTCCACTGTGCTCTATCCTGTCTGACAGGACTCCTCTGTGCTCTCTCCTGTCTGATAGTACTCCTCTGTGCTCTTCCCTGTTTGATAGTATTCCTCTGTGCTCTCCGGTCTGATAGGACTCCTCTGTGCTCTCTCCTGTCTGATAGCACTCCTCTGTGCTCTCTCCTTTCTGATAGCACTCCTCTGTGCTCTCTCCTGTCCAATAGGACTCCTCTCCGCTCTCTCCTGTCTGACAGCACTCCTCTGTGCTCTCTCCTCTCTAATAGTACTCCTCTGTGCTCTTTCCTGTCTGATACTACTCCTCTGTACTCTCTCCTGACAGTACTCCTCTGTGCTCTCTCCTGTCTGATAGTACTCCTCTGTGCTCTTTCCTGTCTGATAGGACTCCTCTGTGCTCACTTCTGTCTGATAGTACTCCTTTGTGCTCTCTCCTGTCTGATAGTACTCCACTGTGCTCTTTCCTGTCTGATAGTACTCCTCTGTGCTCTTTCCTGTCCTATCAAACACAGAGGAGTGCTAGCCCACCCTCACTTATTGGACTTTGTCCATACTTGTGCTTCAGCTTGGACAAAGCAATGATTTTTATAAGCCATGAATTCTATAAAAAAGGGAAATAAAATTTTCTTATGAAGTATATTAGAAAGGTTAATGTTTTGCCAAGATGTACAACATATAAAAAGTTTGTGAATCGGACAGTGCACATTTAACAAAAACCATGTCACTTCAAAGCAATGATGAGTTTGGCAGTAGTAAACAATTTGAGGGGGCTTTTTCCCACCAACAACACTAATAACTTATTGGCAGGATAGTTGTTAAGAGTCTAATCAACAGGGGGTCATGAGAATAAGTAGACTGTGGCCCCCTGGTTAAATGTAGTGGCAGTCAGTCAGACGTGCAGCTCCTCTATTCCACTCTATTTATCTACTCTATGGGCAGAGTACAGTGCTCAACTGGCTTTATCCGGCCCATAGAGCAATACAGGCATCAGTCCAAGTATTGTTTACATGTTTACTTAACTGATTTGGTGCAAAATCCAGGTGAATTCTGCTTTCAGACCGCATCTCATTATTTTTGGTGGAAATCCGCACTGTACTTTCTGAGACTTTGGCATTGTATGCTTTAGATTTCTGTCACTTGTACGAATATGCCTTTATAATGTATACTGCAACATGTGAAAAATGCTAGACCCACCCATTTTGGTCACTAACTGGATCCCAAAAAGCATTTTCATATCCTGTCTACTTTGTAATGCTCATATTATTATATATTGATCTAGCCTCACTATACCTGATGACACAGTTGATATGGTGAAACACACTGGGGAGGATTTGCTGGTTGGTTTTATAATTCAGTTCAAACAGTGGTTAATAATCGCATACTACAGATACTGAATTATCTCTCTATCCCTATATAAGAAAAGTTTATCTTTTATACACACTGCAGGTATTGATATTTTAAGTTTGTTTCTGGAAAACCGTTTTTTATTAAAGTACATAAAATAAAAACTTTTAGGGATGGGTCACTGTTTAAGGGGCTTTATACCCCTGGGGTTTGGTTGTTATTGAGAACTTTGTTTTTTATATATATATATATATATATATATATATATTAAAGTTAGAGCACAGCTGTGGAGGTTAGTCATAAATGACAACAAAACTGTAAATTCCTGTCATCATATGCACATTTTTTGGGCGCACTGGTCATTATTTTGGTTGCCATCTGGAGGCATAGTGAACAAAACAATAAGTTCAGTATGCTGTTCATTAAAAGTTTTTTAAGAAAATATAAACTATTTAAATAAAAGTATTAAAAAAAAAAAAAAGCTATACTCATCTCATATGCCTGTAAACTTTTTTAACATCTGCAGAATGAAGTTAGCTACATGGTAAACAATGCATAAATAAATTGTACATTTTTTTTTATTTTTTTGAATGATACCATAAACTAGTATAGCATGTCATTTAAAACCTTATAGTAATAATTAGTTACAGCTATCCAAATGCAATCAGGCACAACAACAAAAAACTTAGCATTCACAAAGACAAAAAGGGCATTAAGAATTTAAACAAGCCACATGAAAAAAACTAAGAATAATAGGCACAAAACAACTTCTAGAATGTTTCCAGGTGACATTACATACTTTGACCCACACTGAACATAATAAGGAAAGTGGAAGGGATGTTAGACTACTTTGATGCCAATATATATAAGAGAATGTACAGAATGGTAATGAAAGTAGTAAAATATAGTGGTTGCTAATGTCATGCTTAGTTAAAATGTCAAATTCAGACATTAAACATCCATGGCCAGTTAAATCTACACTGTAAACCCAGCCATTTGCATTTTGTAAATATAACCTGTGCTACTCACACAAGGATACATAACATTTTATATCTTATTAAAATAAATTTGTGGTGTGTAAATGTACAGCACTGTGGCACATTTTATTAGAATGGTATAAGCTGCAAGTTCTGCAAGTTCACCTTAAAGGGCTTATCCAGACATTTTTATATTCTGCTGGGGTTGCTAAAAACATAGTTCCCCACCTGGGTCTTCAGCAGCTCCAGGTGTCTTCCATTCCCGACTTAACTCGGCCCACTTAGCCAATCACTGATTGAGGTGAGAAACCACTGCAGCCAGTGATTGGCTGAGCAGGCAGTTCCTACTGATTTGGGTCCATCGTGGACAAAGGAAGGATTGACCAGCGAAGGACTTAAAAAAACCACACCAGGAGCTGCAGAAAACCCAGGAAAGTTAATATGTATTTTTTACAACTTTCATTCTCTGCTAAAACTTATTATGGGTAAAGTGTTTGTAAGTTGCAGTTTAGAAAAATAATGTAGCAATGGACAAAGCAAATTACAAGTGATTACTTAAATTGTTGTATATTGAAGGGTTTTATTCACATATTTAACTAAGTGAAGCAACACAAAAATGCACAAAAATAGAAGGTGTGTGCAAAAAAAAAAAAACTGCTTGTTCAAGAGACTAAAATGACATCCCAATCTACTTGTCCCTCCTAACAATTAGCTTGTCCTCCTGTCTCTCTGGTCCTCCTCTGGTCATCTCCTATTTCTCATCTTCCAGTGTAGGTAGTGTGGGAAACAAAAGCTGCCTGCACTAGAAGTCTTTGTAGCCCCCCTGTGCAGTGGCATAGTTTAACTCGTAATGTGATGCACACAGTCAAAAGCTGCACTCACTCAGGAGCCTTCAACCCCGGGCTAACCCCACAGGCCTTCCCTTGTACAGCTCAGCCTCCCCACCCCAGAAACCCTCACTGCTGTCTCTGATAATCAGAAAGCTGAGCATATGGTCGGGCACCTGGCCAGGATTGGCCCTGCAGGGGTCTGCCAATTCAGCTCTGCTTGCACGAAGCAGGACTAAGTATAAGGAAAAGTTCCCCTGCCCGGAGCCTGGAGCTACACTGCTCAGTCCCACGTCTTCAGGGGAATGCACCATTTGTAGATATTGTTACTGATACGTCTTCAGATCAATAACATCTTGCCAAGTAGGTAATATTTTTTACATAGTACCTGATGCACAGACAGGTGAGTTTTATATTTAAAGAAGTTTTTAACAACTTATGTTTTTGTGCATATGATCACTGTGGTAAATGGTAGTTTCCTTAGTTCCTGATTTATACACTGCTCAAAAAAATAAAGGGAACACTAAGATAACACATCCTAGATCTGAATGAATGAACTAATCATATGAAATACTTTCGTCTTTACATAGTTGAATATGCTGACAACAAAATCACACAAAAATTATCAATGGAAATCAAGTTTATCAACCAATGGAGGTCTGGATATGCTCCTCATGAGGTGGCAGATGGTCTCCTGAGGGATGTCCTCCCAGGACTGGAGGTCCACTGGAGGTCATTTTGCAGGGCTCTGGCAGTGCATCTCCTGCTCCTCCTTGCAAAAAAGGCAGAGGTAGCGGTTCTGCTGCTGGGTTGTTGCCCTCCTATGGCCTCCTCCATGTCTCCTGATGTACTGGCCTGTCTCCTAGTAGCGCCTCCATGCTCTGGACACTACGCTGACAAACCCAGCAAACCTTCTTGTCACAGCTCGCATTGATGTGCCATCCTGGATGAGCTGCACTACCTGAGCCACTTGGGCTTGTAGACTCCGTCTCATGATACCACTAGAGTGAAAGCACCGCCAGAATTCAAAAGTGACCAAAATATCAGTCAGGAAGCATAGGAACTGAGAAGTGGTCTGTGGTCACCACCTGCAGAACCACTCCTTTATTGGGGTGTCTTGCTAATTGCCTATAATTTCCACCTGTGGTCTGTTCCATTTGCACAACAGCATGTGAAATTTATTGTCAATCAGAGTTGCTTCCTGAGTGGACAGTGTGATTTCAGAGAAATTGACTTGGAGTTACATTGGGTCTCATTTACTAAGAGTTTCGGGTTTTTACTAGTGGGAAAAGTTGTTTCAGACATGCAGGATTCCTCTCTATTTACTATTGGGAAAAGTCGGGAACATTTTCTGACCAGCTTTTTCTAGGTCGATATTTCCAGCCATTTACCCACAGGATTTTCTGTTAATTCCATAGTAAATCGGTCAGGTTGTGAAACCACGCCCCTTTTCCCGACAGACCACACCCCTTTTTCGGGTTTGTCTGATTTTTCAGGCGCACACTGGCGCAGACATGTCTCAGACATGTCTATGACAAAATAACCAGACAACAACTGGTTGGTTTCAGCTTAGTAAATGAGGCCCCTTGTGTTGTTTAAGTGTCCCCTTTGTTTTTTTGAGCAGCGTATATGTCTCAGGTAGTTGGAAACCAAGATTGGCAACACCTAGTATAAAGGTGTGTTCAAGCGCTATTAATTAGCTGCAGGAAATCCACTGCGAGTTACGCTATCATTCATTTGAATGGGTCCGTGGACAGTCCACAATAGTGTCAGATTTGCAGACTGCCAGCAGACCCGATCTAATGAATGGTAGCGTAACTCGCAGCAGAAGTTCTGCAGCGGGTAACTCGTTACTAGTTACTAGCGTGTGAATGCACCCTAAATTTGATATACTTCGATATAGTGGGGGGCAATGGAATGTGGACTGCAACAGATATTAGGGCTGGGCGGTATACCAGTTCATTCCGAATACAGAAATTTTTTCCCTGTATGATAATAATGATAATTTTTCCCATACCGCAATACCGGTTGGGCCCCTCCCCCACCTCGAATGAATTATCAACCGCTTATCGGCGCTTTTAATGAATAACTTGCGGGCCGCGGCACTTTAAATTAATGAAATGCGGGCCGCCGGCACTTTAAATAAATGAGATGCGGGCCGTGGCGCCTTAAATGAATGACTTGAGGGCTGCGCTTTAACCTCTTAAGGACCCAGGACGTACCCATACCCACACGGTGACCCCGCATCATATTGCGGCGGGCCCGGCGTCATAGTGAAGCCGGGACCCGCCTCTAATAGCGCGCGGCACTAATTGCTGTGCCGCGCGCTATTAACCCTTTAGCCGCGCGCTCAAAGCTGAGCCGCGCGGCTAAAAACGAAAGTGAAAGTTGACGGTTAGCTCAGGGAGCTGTTCGGGATCGCCCGAACAGCTGTAGCACAGGAGGAGGTCTTCTTACCTTCTCCTGTGCTGTCCGATCGCCGAATGAATGCTTCAAGCCTGAGATCCAGGCTTGAGCATTCAATCGCCAAAAACACTGATTGATCCATTCCTATGGAGATGGATCAATCAGTGTAAAAGATCAGTTAATGCAATGTTATAGCCCCCTATAGGAGCTATAATATTGCATAAGAAAAGTGTAAAAAAATCATTAACTCTTTCAATTATCCCTTCCCCTAATAAAAGTTTGAATCACTTCCAAGTGGCATTTCCAAGAATAAAAAAAACACAGTGTAAATAATAATAAAAATAAACATATGTGGTATCGCCGTGTGCGGAAATGTCCGAATTATAAAAATATGCCGCTTTTTAAACCACTTGTTCAATGGCGTACACGCAAAAAAATTCAAAAATAGCGCATTTTTGATCACTTTTTATACCACAAAAAAGTGATCAAAAAGTCTGATCAGAAAAAAAATGGTACTGTTAAAAACTTCAGATGACAGCACAAAAAATGAGCCCTCATAGCGCCCTGAAAAATAAAAAAAAGTTATAGGGGTCAGAAGATGACCATTTTAAACGTATACATTTTCCTGCATGTATTCATGATTTTTTTCTGAAGTGATACAAAATCAAACCTATACAAGTAGGGTATAATTTTAACCGTATGGACCTACAGAATAAAGATAAGGTATCATTTTTGCCGAAAAATGTACTGCGTAAAAATGGAAGCCCCAAAACTTACAAAATAGTGTTTTTTCATCAATTTTGTCGCACATTGATTTTTTTTGCCCATTTCACCGTAGATTTTTGGGTAAAATGACTAATGTCAATACAAAGTAGAATTAGTGACGCAAAAAATAAGCCATCATATAGAATTTTAGGTGAAAATTTTTAAGAGTTATGATTTTTTAAAGTTAAGGAGGAAAAATTGAAAATGAAAAAACGGAAAAAGCCCGGGTCCTTAAGGGGTTAAATGAATGACTTTGGGCCGTGCTTTAAATGAATGACTTGCGGGCCGCTGGCGCTTTAAATGAATGAGATGTGAGCCGTGGCAAGCTGTCACCTCCATCTGCAAGAGTTAAAAGCCTGGCTTTTAGCGCTTGCAGGGGAGGTGACAGCTTCCGTCTCGCAACTTAATCGTTTCTAGTGCCGCAGCCCGCAAGTCATTCATTTAAAGTGAGTCCCGCAAGTCATTAATTGAAAGCGCGTACCACATTTCATTCATTTTAAAGTGCCATGGCCTGGAGGAGAGGGGGGGGGTTAGAGATATATAGCAGCGCCTGGGGGTCATATATGATTAGTTCCTCAGGGGGGGGAAATACCGTTAAATAGCGTGGAACCGCCATAACTTGCAAAAATGCCATGATATGCATTTTTGGTCATACCGCCCAGCTCTAACAGATATCAGTATCTGGGGTTATCATCCTGTTAACCAAACTGGGGTTATCATCCTGTTAACCAAACGTGGTGATCTTAATGGAAAAATAGACAGTACCAGCAATACTTGCACCTAGGCTGGTGAAGATTAAACAAGCTGATTGAACATGTCAATTTACGGTACCTGATTTTTTGGTATGCTCACTTTTCCCATAGTTTGAGACTGAAGTCCCATTTTCTCTCAAGAAGCAAGCCTTGGAATAAATAGTATTGCACTATTTGTTTTGTGGAGTTTTCTGACTAATGTGCAAAGAGATTTAGAGTAAGTTCACACTAGGAACATTCGGCAAGGAATTTTGTCACTGAATTTCCACAGTGGATCTGCAGCTTTCACAATGCTCAGAAATTAGCAGTTCTGTCTGCACCAGTTTCTGGGAACATAAGAGCCATGTCATTAAGTAATTAAAGGGGTTATCCAGGAATAGAAAAACAGAGCTACTTTCTTTCACATCCAACTTCCCTGGTTGGGTGTGAATAGAGCCAAGTTGTAAAACCACACCCAACCTGGAGACAGACGTGGAGCTATTTTTTAGAGAAATTAGGTGTGTTTTTCTATTCCTGGATAACCCTTATAAAGGACAAGTATCATGGAAAAAAACATATCCCCTATCCGGAGGATAGGGGATAAGTTTTAGATCGCGGGGGGTCCGAGCACTGGGGCCTCCCATGATCTCCTGTTTGGAGCCCTGTCTCTCCCTCAACGTGGCGCATCACAACCTCCTGCCCGAAGCGAGGGCCACCACGCACCCTCTATATAGCCCTATGGGAAAGCGTAAGATTGCCAAACAGCTCTCCTGTGCCACTGTGAGAGCCGGGCTCGAAAAAAAGATCATGGGGGCCCCTGCACTCAGACCCCTCAGACTAGCCTTCGGATAGAGAAGACATTTTTTTCCATGATAATTGTCCTTAAACTTACGGAACTTCTGTTGTGTGAACTAAGCAGCAGAATCCCATTGAGACCAAAGTGGAATCTGTGCAGAATTTCTGTAGTGTGAACAAGCTCTTATATTTCTCTCTGGAAGATAGAAGTAGAATGTACAAACAGAAGCCAAATGTCCAGCGCGAGTGTCAAGGAACAGGATGTTTTATTCCAATAAAAGCCACAAAGACCAGGAGAACATGACAAGGTGACGCGTTTCGGACCTAAAACTGGACCTTAGTCATACTGTATGACTAAGGTCCAGTTTTAGGACCGAAACGCGTCACCTTGTCATGTTCTCCTGGTCTTTGTGGCTTTTATTGGAATAAAACATCCTGTTCCTTGACACTCGCGCTGGACATTTTGCTTCTGTTTGTTGGTTCCAGTCGGTGTTGCCCACGCTGGTCCTGGCGCGACGGGCTGAGGGGGTGAGCTGAACTACATACATCTTTGCTAGAAGTAGAATGTGTTGCACTCAGAGCGAGCAAATTGGTTGGGTAACAAAGCAATTAAAAACAAAGTACTCTATTTAATAGACAATGTTTCAGTTTGTCATAGGTGTAGAGACTTTCTCCCAAGTATTTCAATTTATTTTGTAACTACAATGCTAGAAAAGAGGGGGAATAAAAGAACAGAAATTTCCCACCAGGACAGATATATTGTTGCACATTATTCCATATTAAATGAAATGTATCTAAGGGCAGTACAGTATAGAGAGGAACATGCAGAGCTCAGGAATATATAGTATATTTATTTAAAAAAAGCTGTTCAAATACTGCTAGAACTCATGAAGAAAGCCTGTGAGTCCTGCTTCTCCTGCCAACTCACAGTGATTGATAACTTTACATGTATACAAAATGTGACAAGCAAAGCCATCAATCATTGCTGTAAATTTTCTTAGGCAATAGTAAAGAAGAGTCACGGTATTACCAATATACAGTCTTGCAGTACTGCAAGACTGTATATTGGTAATACCGTGATTTTTGTAGATATCCCAGTGATATCCTGCTCAGCTTTGTGTTGTTTTTTTTTTAAGGGTGGGTTATTTTATGGGTGTTTTTTCTACCTGTTTTGTATACATTAATAAAGATGAAATTTTGATTATATTTTTGGGCTAATTTTGTAGGTTTTGTTGATAAAATTATTAGCCGTGTTGGGCTTGTAGGTAATATATAATAGTAAAGAAGATGTTTATAACTTAGGACAAAAAACAGTTAAGAATTTTGAAACATTTGAACGCTGAGTTCCTATAAGTTTCACAGACTTTGAATGGTGTGGCAGCACACATGATCAACCCTGTCCTCCTGATTGTGGATCCTTAGGATCGAACCTCTAGCAATAAGACACGTACTATCTATTCTGTGGGAAGGTGATAAATGTTAATTGTGGGAAAGCCTTTTTAATGTTGAGAAATAATTCTGCTTTTATGCTTGACTAATAGAAATAAAGGAAGGAAAATATGAAAATCTGATGTCTTGATGACCGTATTCTTTTAACTTGATTGTATACTTCGAGAAAAGTGGCTTCCCTGAACAAGACAAGCATGGACTATTGGTAGGAGGAGCCAATACTGGTTCTGTTCCCCCCCCCTCTAAGCACCTATTATAACAGCTAGTATGCATGCTAGGAAAAGTAGACTCACTACACTGTTTTGTTTACATTTCTGGAAATACACCCTAAGGCCAGTTTCAAATTGACATAGCAAAGCCATATTTTGTTGCCCCTATTATAGCGGCAATACAGCTACAGATGAAGAACTGTGGTTTCCGAAAAAGAGAAGTAGAAAAATCAGCAGTAATAGGATCTTACAGAAAGCCTTCCTTACAAACTCTAATGATTCCTCTTCTTTTCTTTTAATTTCTTACATAATGAAAGTCCTTAATTCCAAATGTACCTTCAATGCTTATGTGGGCCACAAGACAAAAATCTAGATGTATTGTTACATTTTGGATTTGGACATGATTAATTCATTAGATCATGTAGTAGGATGTGGAGGTTTGCGCATATATTTCATATTAACCTTACATTATTCAACATACTATGAAATATTATTATATCTCCCAAGGGTACATTATTTGTGAAATATACCCTTTAAACCAGGGGTCTCAAACTCAAATTATCTGGGGGCCAATGGAGGTAGAGGCTGGGCCGCATGCACCCCTCACATATCATGCCCTCATCATGCGCTCCTCATATATAATGCCCCCATCATGCGCTCCTCACATATAATGCCCCCATCATGCGCTCCTCACATATAATGCCCCCATCATGCGCCCCTCACATATAATGCCCTCATCATGCGCCCCTCATATATAATGCCCCCATCATGCACTCCTCACATATAATGCCCCCATCATGCACCCCTCACATATAATGCCCTCATCATGCGCCCCTCATATATAATGCCCCCATCATGCGCTCCTCACATATAATGCCCCCATCATGCGCCCCTCACATATAATGCCCTAATCATGTGCCCCTCATATATAATGCCCCCATCATGCGATCCTCACATATAATGCCCCCATCATGCGCCCCTCACATATAATGCCCCCATCATGCGCCCCTCACATATAATGCCCCCATCATGCGCTCCTCACATATAATGCCCCCATCATGCGCCCCTCACATATAATGCCCTCATCATGCGCCCCTCATATATAATGCCCCCATCATGCACTCCTCACATATAATGCCCCCATCATGCACCCCTCGCATATAATGCCCTCATCATGCGCCCCTCATATATAATGCCCCCATCATGCGCTCCTCACATATAATGCCCCCATCATGCGCCCCTCACATATAATGCCCTAATCATGTGCCCCTCATATATAATGCCCCCATCATGCGATCCTCACATATAATGCCCCCATCATGCGCCCCTCACATATAATGCCCCCATCATGCGCCCCTCACATATAATGCCCCCATCATGGTCCCCTCACATATAATGCCCTCATCATGTGCCCCTCATATATAATGCCCCCATCATGCGCTCCTCACATATAATGCCCCCATCATGCGCCCCTCACATATAATGCCCTCATCATGCGCCCCTCAAATATAATGCCCCCATCATGCGCCCCTCACATATAATACTCCCATCATGCGCTCCTCACATATAATGCCCCCATCATGCGCTCCTCACATATAATGCCCCCACCATGCGATCCTCACATAAAATGCCCCCATCATGCGCTCCTCACATATAATGCCCCCATCATGTGCCCCTCACATATAATGCCCCCATCATGCGCCCCTCACATATAATGCCCCCATCATGCGCTCCTCACATATAATGCCCCCATCATGTGCCCCTCACATATAATGCCCCCATCATGTGCCCCTCACATATAATGCCCCCATCATGCGCCCCTCACATATAATGCCCCCATCATGTGCCCCTCACATATAATGCCCCCATCATGCGCCCCTCACATATAATGCCCCCATCATGCGCTCCTCACATATAATGCCCCCATCATGCGCTCCTCACATATAATGCCCCCATCATGTGCCCCTCACATATAATGCCCTCATTATGTGCCCCTTAATATAATAATGCCCCCATTATGCGCTCCTCACATATAATGCCCCCATCTTGCACTCCTCACATATAATGCCCCCATCATGCATGCACCCCTCACATATAATGCCCTCATCATGCGCTCCTCATATATAATGCCCCCATCATGCGATCCTCATATATAATGCCCCCATCATGCGCTCCTCACATATAATGTCCCCATCATGCGCTCCTCACATATAATGCCCCCATCATGCGCTCCTCACATATAATGCCCCCATCATGTGCCCCTCACATATAATGCCCCCATCATGCGCCCCTCACATATAATGCCCCCATCATGCGCTCCTCACATATAATGCCCCCATCATGTGCCCCTCACATATAATGCCCCCATCATGCGCCCCTCACATATAATGCCCCCATCATGCGATCCTCACATAAAATGCCCCATCATGCGCTCCTCACATATAATGCCCCAATAATGTGCCCCTCACATATAATGCCCCCATTATGCGCTCCTCACATATAATGCCCCCATCATGCGCTCCTCACATATAATGCCCCCATCATGCGCTCCTCACATATAATGCCCCCATCATGCGCTCCTCACATATAATGCCCCCATCATGCGCTCCTCACATATAATGCCCCCATCATGTGCCCCTCACATATAATGCCCTCATTATGCGCCCCTTAATATAATAATGCCCCCATTATGCGCTCCTCACATATAATGCCCCCATCTTGCGCCCCTTACATATAATGCCCCCATCATGCACCCCTCACATATAATGCCCTCATCATGCGCTCCTCATATATAATGCCCCCATCATGCGATCCTCATATATAATGCCCCCATCATGCGCCCCTCACATATAATGCCCCCATCATGCGCCCCTCACATATAATGCCCTCATCATGCGCCCCTCATATATAATGCCCCCATCATTCGCCCCTCACATATAATGCCCCCATCATGCGCCCCTCACATATAATGCCCCCATCATGCACCCCTCATATATAATGCCCCCATCATGCACCCCTCACATAATGCCTCCATCATGCACCCCTTATATATAATGCCCTCATCATGCACCCCTCAAATGTAATGCCCCCATCATGCACCCATCACATATAAAGCCCCCATCATGCGCCCCTCATATATAATGCCCCCTGTGCTGTGCCCCTCACATATAATGCCTCCTGTGCCGTGCCCCTCAGGGGGCATTACATATGTGAGACACAGAACAGGGGGCATTATATGGGGGGGGGGGCACAGCACGGGGGCCTCACCTGTCATGTGCTCTTCACATATAATGCCCCCTGGGCTTTGCCCCTCACATTAAATATTCCCTTTACTCTGTCCCCTGGGCCCTGAGCATACTCGTCTTACTTACTTACTAAACAGCTTGTGAGCCGCGGGAACGGGATCTTCAGGCGCAGGCGCGATTATGTGAAGTCATCACGCCAGGCTGCCATGGATTGCGTCCCCGCAGCTCACAAGCTGTGTATTCACAGCATGTAAGGAAGGTTAGTGAATGGAGGAGCGGGAGCTTACAGCTTCCTCTCCACTATGCTAGAGTATGGGGGCCCTCCACCTGCTACGCGACTGTGCAGCGGGCCGGCATATTTCGTTCCGTGGGCCGCAAATGGCCTGTGGGCCGCGAGTTTGAGACCCCTGCTTTAAACTCATCTGTGCTAACGTGAAAAAAGGAATGAGTCAAAATTTCTATTCATCTGTGGGCACTACATAACTTTGCTGGCTTGTAGATTGAATTCCCTGTTGAATGTTAACTTTACACCAAACTGCAACAAGTTTTCACCTGTTCTATGCCAGTGTGAATATACCCTTAGGCATTGAAGTCTGCGCTTTTAAGTCCCACAAAAAATAGTATACGTTCTTAAAGGTGCCAAACATAGTGACTTTTAGACTATGTTTTATTTTTGACAAAAGCTTGTGCGTTAATCACAAATAACAGAGAATGCAAACCCATTTATCTACAGTAAATCCAGTTATATTTA
This sequence comes from Hyla sarda, assembly GCF_029499605.1. NCBI lineage: Eukaryota > Metazoa > Chordata > Amphibia > Anura > Hylidae > Hyla > Hyla sarda. The sequence continues at coordinate 250,491,914 of NC_079190.1, read as the reverse complement.
TATATATTGAGGTCCTCCCACTAAGAAATATAAGCCAGCACCAAAAGGTCAATCAAATGACTCCATAAAAATAAGACATTTAAGATGTTTACTTGTATTATTATCTGATGGTCCAATTCTTTCTGGTTAGAAGGACTCTCCAATTCATCCAGTATCTCTACTTCCTTGGAATCTGCATTCCAGGATCCCAGCAGTGCACACGATTCATCTTCTCTTCTCTGTTGGTAGAAAAGAAAAAAAAAAGAACAATTCTTTTATAGTGGCTAGTCTAATGCTAGTCTACAGTACAAATAAGAGGCTGACTGGTAGGTACCTAGGTAGAAAAACAATTGCAACCATAACCAAAATGGCTTAGAGAGGTTTTCATGATACATTGACAGATAGTATCAAGCCATTAAAGAGTACGGAGAGCAAGCAAATACAAGTGGTCCCTCAACATACGATGGTAATCCTTTCCAAATGAACCATCGTTTGTTGAAACCATCGTATGTTGAGGGATCCGTGCAATGTAAAGTATAGGAAGTTATACTCACCTGTCCCCACCGCTCCGGACCCATCACAGCTGCCGTGGATGTCGCCCTCCATCGCTGTCGCCGCGTCCCCGTGGTGTCCCCGATGCTCTGGACGTCTCTGCTTCCCCGGGATCCTCGCTCTCCGCTCTCCGTCATCACGTCACTACGCACGCCTCTCCTATTGGATGACGGGACGGCGTGCGTGGGGACGTGATGACGACGATGGAGAGGGGGATCATGAAGAGGACGCTCCGGAGCCCTGAGGACAGGTAGGAGACCATCACCGGAGCACCGTAAACGGCTATCCCGCGTCAGCTGAAGCAGTCAGCGCTGCCGGATAGCCGTTTATGCGATGGCCCCGACATGCAATAGCATCGTATGTTGATGCTGCCTTCAACATGCGATAGCCTCTGAGAGGCCATCGCATGTTGAAATTATCGTACGTCGGGGCCATCGTAGGTCAGGGGGTCACTGTAGTTTACTCTTTGTTCACAGTTGCATCCCCGCTTCCATTTTTTTTGCTATGAGCAACTGGTCATGTTTTCCTTTGCACAGGTTTTGATAAATCTCTCTAAAGTGTGTTTAAAGGGAAACTTAAAGCAGACTCAATCACACTAATCTGAAAATACAGGTATAAAGTGTGGGTGGTCCCCTTTAACCCCTTAAGGACACAGCCTTCCTCATCGCCTTCTAAGGGGCATAACTTTTTTAGTTTTCCATCTTTAGACCCATATGAGGGATTTTTTTTTGCGCAAACAATTATACTTTGTAATTACATTTTTCATTTTACCATAAAATGTACGGCGTATGCAAAAAAATATTGTGTGTGTGCGTAAAAAGAAATACGCAAATTAGCAAATTTTTGGGGGTGGTTTCATTTTTACATTGTACATTTTATGGTAAATGGTAAAACTGACACTTTGGGCAGAGTGTCTGTGACATTTCTGCACCAGTGTGCGGGTTTCACAGCCTGACCAATTTACTATTGAATTCACCGAAAATCCTGTGGATAAATGGCTGGAAATATCGACCTAGAAAAAGCTGGTCAGAAAATGTTCCCGACTTTTCCCAATAGTAAATAGAGAGGAATCCTGCAAGTCTGAAACAACATTTCCCATGAGACTCTTAGTAAATGAGGCCCTTTATCTTTATTCTGTGGGTCAATACGATTAAAACCATACCCATGTTTATAGGATTTTCTATTACTGTACTGTCCCCATGAGGGACTATTTATTGCAATTTTTGGAATGCAAATAGGCATAGCACTGATTGGTGTTTTCAGCGATCGACCTCCCTGGTCTGCTAGAAGGCATGCAGCAGCCGGCCGGAGCAGGTGAGTTTAACTTCGCTGGCCTTCTTAACACTTTGGACCACCGCCATTTAACCACGGGTGGTCCAAGGTGTTTGTGCAAACCTCTGCTATACATCAGATGCTGTGATTAGTATTGATTAGGGATCGACCGATTATCGGTTTGGCCGATATTCACAATTTTAGACATTATAGGTATTGGCAATTGCCTTGCTGATATGCCGATAATGCCCCGCCCAGCTGCACATCCCCACCCCGCCTACCCGGCCAGAGACCGCCCCATTGCCTCCCCCATCCCCGGTTTTATAATTACCTGTTCCCGGGGCCCGGGGTCCGCGCTACTTCTGTCTCCTGCGAAACATCCTGCGCTATTGCTGTGCGTTGCGCAGCGCAATGACGAGTGACGTCCTCAATGCGACGTCACCATCAGTGCGCACAGTGACAGCTCAGGACTCGCCAGAGCCAGAAGTAGAGCGGACTCTGGGCCCCGGGAACAGGTAATTATAAAACCGGGGATGGGGGAGGCAATGGGGCAGTGGTGTGGTGGTTGGACTAGGGAGGACCCCAGGACAGGCAAAGGGAGAGAAGCGGACGGTGGCGGTGGTCTCTGGCCCCGCAAAAGCCGCTGCAGTTCATTGATTTAAAGCGCCCGCTTTAAATCATTGATCTGCAGCTGCTTCTGTGGGGTCGTGGGTGGGGGGAAATAGCCGATAACTTACACCAGAATATCGGTATAAATTATCGGCTATCGGCCTGAAAGGTCACAGATTATCCGTATCGGCCATAAAAAATCTATATCAGTCGATCCCTAGTATTGATCACAGCATTTGAAGGGTTAACAGCAGACATCAGCGGGAAAACAGCAGCTGCTTTGTTCCAATCACTGTGTCAAGTGACGCAGTGATTGTGGAACCACAAAATGTACATGTACGTCGCTGTGCGTTAAGTGTCAGGGCACAACAAAGTACATATACGTTGCGTTTCCTCTAGGAGTTAAAACGGTTCCGATATGTTTAGGGATTCTTCTTCTTCCTCTTTGCTGGTATGCTAATGTTTAGTTCTGCGCAATAGAGGTGGGCTCCTGCCCTTCAGCAAGCTGTTTCCCATCCCCTGGGTCCCACTCTCTCCTCACCGCACTCGATTGACGTGAGAGTGAAGATCTCATGCATATTCATGGGGGAAGACTGGGACCTCAGGGGACAGGAAACAGCTTGCTGAAGGAACAGGTAGAATGAAATAGCATAAAATTGTTCAGTGAGTTATCAATCTATATGCAGCCTGAACTTGAAAACCCTGTAACACTAGGACATGCTCACACTAGAGCTTAACAACCTTTGTTTTCATTTCTATTTTTGTCTTAAAGAAAGACAACTGAGACAAGACCTTTTCCATTTGTAATGATTTCCTGCTTTCTTCTTCAGTGATCCTCTGTTCAGTAGAAACCACAAAGAAAACACACGTTGGTATGAATTAGACCTAAATGACTTATATTTTATTTCCAATCTGTGTACAGTGTGTGTGTGTGGGGGGGGAGGTTACTCCAGAGAGTCCAGAGAAGACACAAACCTCCCAACTAGCAGTTAATTAAACTCTGACTTATTTAAATGACAGTCATTTAAAACTACTTACAGTCCAATCTCCCTTATGAATATCACAATCTGAGTTAATACTCCCAGCAGGCATCCTGCATGTCTTAGGCCATAACTCCCTTCAAAAGCAATAGGAATGTGTGCATGACTCCATGCCACAGGCCTGCTCCCTTCATTATTATGAAAACCCTTCAGTAAATCTAGTTATGCACCAAAGAACAAGACAACCAACATGAATAAGATACACAGGCAGTTATGGAGCTTGTTATCTACTAGAAAAACTGAAACACTAGATGTAAGAATGCATAGTGAACACACAAAGAGTACACATTTTAACCATATTTCCTATACCTGTAAACAACTGTACATACCAGGTGCTCTTGTGTCCCATTGTTGAAGAGGAAATTAAGTCAAACTTGTGATATGACATAAACAAATCAGCCAAAACATTAAAACTAATATTGTGTAGGTCAGGCTGCCACCTATGTGCCACTAAAACAGCTCTGACCTGTCGAGGTATGAACTTCCCAAAATATCTAAAGGCATCATGTGGTATCTGTAAGATGTTAGCAGCAGATCCTATAAGTCCAGTAAGCTGTGAGGTAGGACCTCCATGGATCACATTTGATTTTCCAGCATACCCCACAGATGCTCATCGAATTGAGATTAGAGGACTTTGGGGGGTCAAGGCAACACCTTGAACTCTTTGGCTTGTTCCTCAAACCATTCCTGAACAATTTTATTCTACGTGGCAGGGGCCTTAACATGATAAAAGAGATCACTTTCTTTAGGGAATTCTGTTGCCAAAAAGCAGTGTATATGGTCTGCAACAATGTTTAGGTAGGTAGAAAATGTCCTAATAACACCTACATGAACGCCAAGGCCAAAGGTTTTTCCAGCATAATATAGTCCAGAGCATCATACTGCTTCTTTTGGCGTGCCATCTTCCAATAATGCATCCTGGTGATATGTTTTTTACCAGGTAAGCCACACACAGCTGTCCACATGATTCATTTGCCCAGACCATTTTCTTCCATTGCTCCATGGTCTAGTTCTTACCACTGTAAACACACTGACAATGGACAGGGGTCAACATGGGCACTCTGACCGGTCAGCCATTACACTGCCCCATACATAGTAAGATATGATGCACTGTGTGTTCTGACACATTTCACCAGCATTATTTTGAGTGATTTGTGTGACTACAACTCTTCAGCATGATCTTAATGTTAATCATGGGAGGACGAACAGCGAGAGAATCATGTTCCTATGAGACTGGAATGGCCCCATAGACTTAGATTATGAGTCCATCCAGGTCACGTGACAAAGAGCCATGAGAGACCATGCTGTTTGCTATTGTCTCAGCTCATTCTAGTGATTGATTGGGTTCTAAACACTCAGACCCTGACCGATCAAAACTTTGATATGTGAGACAAGGAAGAGATTGTTGTAGCCAATGTGACATAAAGCACCACTTGGCTGCTAAAATTATCACATGTACTGTTTGTGACATCAGCTTCTCAGGGGCTGAATATAATGAAACAGGCTGAATAATGTTATGGAAGATCGGTGTGGATACATGTGAGAAGATTACATAAGGTTTATTACCAAAAACCATCACTGCCTTTAAAAAATACTGTACAATGAGGTATTTCCTGTAAAATTGCCAATGTGAGAAGTAATCGGTGACAGAAATCTGAATGATCTGTCTCCATTGGAAATACACCATTGGTACAACTCATGAAATTAACTTATAGTAAATGGAAAAATGCAACACTGGACATTATATGTAGGTATCATGTTATAAGGTCTCCCAATAGTGTCTCATTTTGAAATCTCCAAGTTAAAGTTAAAATAAAAACACAAGTTCAATCGTTATTAGAGGGAGCCTGTGATTACTTTCATGACTGCCTGATCCAGATTGCTTCTGGGTGGTCTCCAATGGTTTCTCCATGCCCCATTGGCCTTAATCGATAGATCTCTCCCTATATGCTAACAGAAAGAGATCTATCAATTAACACTTGTTCTTTATCATATATTCTTTCTAATGTAAATGCATTTGTAGACATATCTGTGAGGATATAACGTACTTTATATTTTACATTCTCAATGTTTAAACCCATTATCGCTGTTTTAATATCATATGGAATACAAACCCTATAGTCTACTTCTATTTTCTTATAGACCTCTCTCCAAAATGTTTGAATTTTTGAACAATCCCATAACATATGTGTCAGACCTGCTTCTTCACCATTACATTTAGGACAGTTCGAATGCGGCCTAACCCCCATCTTTTTAACCTGATCGGAGTGTAATGTAGACGGTGGATAATTTTAAATTGAGAAAACCTATGATTATAATTTATTGAAGATTTTTTTAAATTTTGATAAACCATATCCCATTCCATCTCTCTTAATTCTCCTATATCTCTATTCCACTGTGTCTTACTCTTAAACCCCAACATTTTCTGTCTTTCACTTATAATTAATTTATATATTTTACCCAAAATATTTTTACCCCCTTGGTGCCCTAACAAAACTTCTATAACCTTGTGTTTTTCTATTTTAACCTCTCATTACGCTTTTCTTTCCTAAATGCCTTCCACAATTGAATATATCAAAAAAAATGTCTCCCAGTATCAAAAAAAAATTCCTGTGCTAATCTTTCCCAACTCACCATCATATCTCCATCAATTACTTGGTGTAAAAATGTCAACCCTTTCTGTTCTCAGTTAATATAACCCGTAATCTTTTTGATTTTGGTTAAAAAATCATTACCCCATAATGGGGTGAAGTGAAATCCCCACCTAAACCCTATAATCCCCCTTAACTTGTCCCAAATGTGATTTAAAGTTTGCAATGTTATGTTTATCTTAAGTTTTTCATTTTTTAATCTACCACTTTCACAGATCTCAAAAATGTGCTCACCTCCTTTCCCTTTATCACTAATTAATTCTAACAACATCCCTTGTTCTTGTACAATATATATCAATTGTGCCGCTATATAATAATAATGCAAATTTGGTAACCCCAATCCACCCCTTTCCATCGGTGGGTTACTATAACAACTCTTTATTCTAACGTGTTTCCGTCCCCGTAAGAGAACTTTTTTTTTTTTCTCGAACCCCCCAAAAAAATTTCTTTAATCAAAATTGGTGACACCCGTAAATAATTTAATGACAATAGCAAAATTACTGATTTGATAAGCACTAGTCTATCAGTCATATCTAATCCCATACCCCCCAAAACCTTACATTTGTTCCCAATCTTTTCCCACAGGGGGTAAGATTCAGTTTCTCAAATTCTTCCACCTTCCTGTAGATGACTATACTAAGGTATTCAAAATTTTCTTACGTTGTTCCTCTATCTCTTCATCTAAGGGCAATAAGCATGATTTTCCCCCAATTCATTTTAAAACCTGACAGCTCTCCATATTCTTCAACCATTTGGACTATCAATGGTACTTTTTCTTTTGGATTGACAATGAAAAGGAGAATGTCATCCGCATATAACATTATTTTATCTCTTTCCCCATTAATTCCAAATCCACAAAATGTGTTTGTTTCTTTTATCACTTTTGCTAGGGGTTCTACAAAAAAGGCAAATAGCATAGGGGACAGAGGGCAACCCTGTCTTGTACGTCTTTCGAGTTGAAATTTCCCTGTTAATTCTCCATTATTATTGATTCTTGCACTAGGAGCATTATAAATAGTTTTTACCCCCTGAAGAAATCTCCCCCTTAAATTAAATTCCTCTAGACCCTGAAATAGGAAGCCCCACTCCACTCTGTTGTACGCTTTATTGGCATTCAGTGACAAAATGGAGTAGGGACCCCGGGACCCCCCCCTCTATTTGTATATTTAAAAAGGTCCTATAAACATTACTAAATAAATTCCTACCACTTACAAACCCCTTTTGCTCCATTTCAATGACCTTCCCCATTACCCTTGATAGTCTTAAGGCCCGGATCTTTGAGAAAATTTTATAATCTGTTTTAAACAAGGATATCGGGCGATAAGCCTCAATTTCTGTATTATCTTTACCATTTTTTGGGGATTAAAACAATTTCAACATCCGTCATCGCTGGGGACAACTCCCTCTGTACCAGTGATATATTTTTTAAAAAATTATTTTTTGTTAGATCTGACGGGTACGCTTTAAGGCTCACTGGACCCCTTGTTAAGTGCCTTGAAGGGTGTAGTTTCCAAGATAGTATGCCATGTGGGTTTTTTTTTTTTGCTGTTCTGGCACCATAGAGGCTTCCTAAATGTGACATGCCCCCAAAAAACCATTTCAGAAAAACTCATTCTCCAAATTGGGTTACAAATTTTAGGAAGATTTCTCTCCTTTTACCCCTTGTAAAAATTCAAAAATTGTGTCTACAAGAACATGCGAGTGTAAAAAATGAAGATTTTGAATTTTCTCCTTCACTTTGCTGCTATTCCTGTGAAACACCTAAAGGGTTAACACACTTACTGAATGTCATTTTGAATTTGAGGGGTCCAGTTTTTATAATGGGGTCATTCAAATCCACTTCAAAACTGAACTGGTCCCTGAAATATTCCGATTTTGAAAATTTTGAGAAAAAATTGGAAAATTGCTGCTGAACTTTGAAGCCCTCTGATGTCTTCTTCCAAAAGTAGACATATTGTATATGTGAATCAATATGTAATTTATTTGGAATGTCTATTTTCCTTACAAGCAGAGAGCTTCAAAGTAAAAAGAAAAAAAAAAATGCTACATTTTCATAAAATTTTGGAATTTTTCACCAAGAAATGATGCAAGTGTCGACGAAAATTTACCACTAACATAAAGTAGAATATGTCACGAAAAAACAATCTCGGAATCAAAATGAAAAGTAAAAGCATCCCAGAGTTATTAAAGCTTAAAGGGGTTATCCAGGAAAATCCTTTTTTTATATATCAACTGGCTCCAGAAAGTTAAACAAATTTGTAAAGTACTTCTATTAAAAAATCTTAATCCTTTCAGTACTTATGAGCTTCTGAAGTTAAGGTTGTTCTTTTCTGTCTAAGTGCTCTCTGATGACACGTGTCTCGGGAACCGCCCAGTTTAGAAGAGGTTTGCTATGAGGATTTGCTTCTAAACTGGGCGGTTCCCGAGACACGTGTCATCAGAGATCACTTAGACAGAAAAGAACAACCTTAACTTCAGAAGCTCATAAGTACTGAAAGGATTAAGATTTTTTAATAGAAGTAATTTACAAATCTGTTTAACTTTCTGGAGCCAGTTGATATATATAAAAAAAAGTTTTTTCCTGGATAACCCCTTTAAAGTGGCAGAGGTCAGATGTGCAAAAAACGCTCTGGTCCTTAAGGTGAAAATAGGCTTGGTCCTTAAGGGGTTAAAGGGGTTCTCCATGGATTGGAAATACACAGATGCTTAAAAAAAAACAGTGCCATACGGCTAAGTTTCCACTTGTTTTTATTTTTGGGGCAGTTTTTGGATATCTGCCACTGCGGTTTTTAAGCCAAAGCCAGAAGTGCATTCAAAAGGAATAAGACATAGAAAGGAAGGACTTACACTTCTACTCCCTTAGGCTAGAATTCCACTGAGGTTTTTTCCCACCAACAAAAACGCCAGGAAAAACTGCCAGGAAAACTGCCATGGATTTTCCTTGCATTTTGGCAGTTTTTCTGGCGTTTTTCCTGGTGTGTGGAAATAGCCAGTTTTGTCCCCTGTGGCAATTTTCTCACTGTCTGCTGAGCGCCTGGTCCACAGAGTGTAAGGAGATGAGGAGTGATGTACAGTATCACTACTCACCTCCCCGACCGTTTAGTATACAGGGGTGCATAGTGTAACCGTGTATACTATACAGGAGCCGGGAATCTTGTCACTCAACTGACAGGACTCCCTGCTCCTATAGCCCCTTTGGGCTAGGGATCAACCGATATTGATTTTTTAGGGTCGATACCGATAACCTGTGAACTTTCAGGCTGTGCTACTTATGGCTCCGGCGGCATCCTGAGCTGTCACTGTGCGCACTGACGGTGACGTCACGTTGAGGACGTCACTCGTCATTGCGCAGCGCACAGCAACAGTGCAGGATGCCGCAGGAGCCAGAAGTAGCGCCGACCCCAGAAACAGGTAATTATAACACCGGGGATGGGGGAGGCAATGGGGCAGCAGCGTTGGTTGGACTCAGGACCGGCAGGACAGGCAGAGGGAGAGAAGCGGGTGGCGGCGGGTTAGGGGGGAAGCGGATGGCGGCGGCAGGTTAGGGGGAGAAGCGGCGGTGGTTGGACTCAGGACCCCAGGACAGGCAGGGGGAGAGAAGCGGGCGGCGGCAGTCTCTGGCCCCGCAAAAGCCGCTGCAGTTCATTGATTTAAAGCGCCCGCATTATCAGCAAGGTAATTGCCGATACCGATAACTTCCAAAATGGTGAATATTGGCCGATAATCAGTCGATCCCTACTTTGGGCGGTATACAGTATATACAGTTATCTATAGATAGCTGTATATAGTGTATACAGAACACGAAGTCCACCTTCCTCGCTCCCTGTCCCTGTTGGGTCTGTGTAGATCCACCCCCTAGTGATGACGTCATTAGGGGGCGGAGATTCAGACGGGAGCCAGGCTAGTAAGTCTGAAGCTCTGTTCACATTGTCCGTTTTGTATAATGTGAACAGACCCTTCTGGCAGTGTCTACCCAGACAGGGAGACTCCAGCTGTTGCTAAACTACCACTCCCAGCATGCCCAGACAGCCAAAGGCTCCCCAGCGGAGAGTGCCAAAAATGTATTAACCAATTTTTTGTGTTTTTTTTTTCCCTTCTCGTTTCAGATCCGTGTATGCAGAGGATTACGATGGATTACGGCGGATTAACTTTTTTTTTTCTTTTAATAAAATGGTTAACGAGGGCTTTTTAATAAAAAAAAATTTCCAATGTGTTGTGTTTTTTTTAATGAATTTTCAGGCTTAGTAATGGAAGCCGGTCTTTTTGACGGAATCCATTACTAAGCCAGGGCTTAGTGTTATCCCCAAAAACAGCTAGCGCTAACCCCCAATTATTACCCCGGTACCCACCGCCACATGGGTGCCGGGAAGAGGCGGTACCAACAGGCCCGGAGCATCAAAAATGGTGCTCCTGGGCCTAGGTGGTAACAGGCTGGTGTTATTTAGTCTGGGGAGGGCCAGTAACAATGGTCCTCATCCACCCTGGTAACGTCAGGATGTTGCTGTTTGGTTGGTATTTTGCTGAGAATGAAAATACGGGGAACCCTATGTGTTTTTTTTATTATTATTATTTATTTATTAAAAAAAAAATAATGCATAGACTACCCCGTATTTTCATTCTCAGCACAATACCAACCAAACACCAACAGCCTGACGTTACCAGGGTGGGCGAGGACCATTGTTACTGGCCCTCCCCAGCCTAAATAGCGTCAGCCTGTTACCGCCTAGGCCCAAGAGCACAATTTTTTGACGCACCGGGCCTGTTGGTACCGGCTCTTCCCGGCACCCCTGTGGCGGTGGGTACCGGGGTAATAATTGGGGGTTAGCGCTAGCTGTTTTTGGGGCTAACGCTAAGCCCTGGCTCAGTAATGGATTCCATCAATAAGACCGGCTTCCACTACTAAGGCTGAAAATTCAATAAAAAAAAAACACAACACATTGGAAAATGTATTATATTTTAAAAAACACTCCCTCACAGCCCTCGATAACCATTTAATTACAAGAAAAAAAAACAGTTCATCCGCCATAATCCATCGAATCCGCCATAATCCTCTGCATACACGGATCTGAAATGAGAAGAAAAAAAAAATATATATATATATATTGGTTAGGACATTTTTGGCGCTCTCCACTGGGGAAAGCGCCCATAATGCAATGTCTTCCCAAACAGGAAGCCTCCAATTGGTGCAAAACTACAACTCCCAGCAAGCCCAGACAGCCTTTGGCTGTCTGGGCATGCTGGGAGTTGTAGTTTAGCAACAGCTGGAGTCTCACTGTCCTAGAGGACATTGCCAGAAGGATCTGTTCGGATTATACAAAACGGACAATGTGAACATAGACTTAAATTAACCAGCCTGGCTCCTGTCTAAAGCCCCGCCTCCTAATGATGTCATCACTAGGGGCAGAGCTACACAGACCCAGCTGGGACTGGTGGGAGGAAGGGGATTTCTTCATCTTCTGTATACACTATCTATAGATAGATGTATATACTGTATACCACCCAAAGGGTTAACCTACAGTGTCCAGCAGTGTAAGTTAACTCTTTGCTTGCCAGGCTTGTGCATAGCGCACAGCTCAGCAAGGGGTTAAGGGAGCCAGCAATGTGTATACTGTATATACATTGCAGGTTCACTGTAAGTTCTTGCTGGGTAGTAGATATAGGGGGAGATTTATCAAACGATTTAGTCTGTTTTTTCCTGTCTAAATTTGTCGCACAGAAAGTCGCAGTCTAAATATGTGCGACTTTTCTGTGACTTTTGCTGTAGAGGATTTTTAGAACATGATGCATGCAAGTCTATTTTAGACGGAAATGCATTGGAAAATGCATTGGTGCTGAATTTATCAAGTGCGACTTTTGTGCGACAAGTCGCATCTGCCCAAAATACGCTGAAATGTCAGACCATGTTGGAGCAGGTCTAAATGCAGTTTAAGCTGTAGACCCTGAAGTCTGAGCACAGAATTTATCAAGGGCTGTGAGACCTTTGATAAATTAGGAGCACAATAGACAGGAGACTACCACATACGCTGGTCTATAAGCATACCCAGAATAGACTAGATTAGTAAATGTCCCCCATAGGACGTATATCTACTGCTCAGCATCAGCTGTTCTCCCGGCTCTGTAGCTGTGAGTATAGCTGATCCCGACATTCACATCAGGAGGATCACAGCGGGTGTCAGGAGGAGTGACATCCGCTGTGATCTGTTTCTTACTGCAGGTACTACTGCTCCCAACATGGAGCACACTCTGCTCCATGCTGGGAGCTGTAGTACCTGTAGTAAGAAACAGATCACAGCAGATGTGACTCCTCCTGACACCCGCTGTGATCCTCCTGTATAATGTATAGATGTGGCCAGCCATACTTCTATGGTCCCCTGCACTGCCGTATATATACACCTATTCATATTTCCCACAGAGAGTTGTGATTGGCTGGAACCATCTGGCCAATCATAGCTCTGCGGGAAATATGAAAAGGTGTATATATACGGCAGTGCAGGGACCATAGAAGAGCGGCCGGCCGCAACTATACATTATACAGGAGGATTGCAAAGGAGCGATCTGTCAATTAATATAGGTACTATTACTCCCATCATGGAACAGTGTGTTATATGCTGTGAGTAGTAGTACTACTTTAAAAAAAAAAAAAAAAAATTAAAAACACACACACTACATTTTTATTATTGTCGGCTACATTTTTAGGTGCTGCACGCCCACATAAATTGATCCCTGTTTAAAAATTTATAAAAAATGTAGTTCTAATAAAGATAAATTTTATTAAATACAATTTTTTCCATCATTACTCTATTTTTTATTATCATTTTTAAATGATACCCTACGACATTTTATTAAAAGGTATCTCCATCACTTTTTTGGTTCACTAAAGTTCAAAAAAGAATAAAAAACGCAGTCGAAAACTTAAAACCAACATGGCGTTTTTCTTAACGTTTTTGTTCTCCCATAGACTTCTATGGGAGAAAAATGCCAAGATTTCTGTGCAAAAAAACGCCAAACTAGGTTTTGTTTTGAAAAACCAGCCTCTGAGCCCAAAATTGCTGAAAAACGCCAAAGGGATTAAAAAACCGCCAAACTGAAAAACACCAGGTGGATCTGGCATTTTGCAGTTTACTATTGACTTGCAGCTAACATCTGGACGCTGCATTTTTTATGCCATTTTTGCAAAAAAAAATCCTCAGTGGAATTCCAGTCTAATGGATCCACTTCTGACTTTGGCTCAAAAACTGCAGAGTCAGTTTTCTAAAAACTGCCAGAAAAAAACCCAAGTGGAAACCTAGCCTTACTGTTCTCAGGATAAGTGTGGTATTATAGCTCAGCATGTACTACATTTCTGTACAACAACAAAAATTGTATGCTTTGATATACATATAAATGTTCACACAACGCTATGCAGTTCTCCTCAAGAAGAAATCTTACCCCTTTGACCTACATCTACAACTCTTTACTAGCCAAGCCAAAACACCCTGCTCTTTACTGACGAGGGGCAACACCCTGAAACAGCTGTCTACAGATGGATCCTATGGCTTGGCATACATTCAATTAGGCTATGTTTACTTGGTTGAATGTCCGTGCTACATTACGCCAACAAATTCTGCACGGACATTTCAATACAGTAGATTCCCATTTATCATTGCTTCCTTTGGTACTCAATTTCAGAAGTCTTTTTTTTTTTCTTTAGTTTTGCTTATTGCTACATATTTATTATACTATCACAGGGGGATGATAAATTTGGAGCACATAAGCAAAACAATAGCTGGGACTTTTGTGAGACTATTTTTGCGACTTTTTAAATTTGCTCAGGTATGGGAGTTTTGTACTCCAGGTCAGACCTTGAGCAGACTTCCAACTTTTTGTATGGGGTTTGCCACTATGCTTACCCACAAAAGTCGCACAAAAATATGTTTAGGTGCACGTGCAACTTTTTGTGCGCCCGGAGTAAGCAAAAAATATATATGTTCCACACAAAACTGTGCTATAATATATATATACATATATATATATATATATATATATATATATATATATATTTTTTTTTTTTTTTTTATTTATTTTTTTTTTTTGTTATAAATGTTGAGGCATATATTTAGATCATTCACTGAATTGTGCAAGATAGGTTCTGGTTTGTTATCCAGTTCGTGTTCTGTAATTATATAAGTTTTACGACTATTATTCTCGATGCCCTCTCCTCTATGAGTTTGAATTGATATGCTCTTCTCCGGATAATATGTTCGATATGAATCTAGCGTTAGATGGAGAATATTGTGCTGATTTATGCATCTAAATGTTATTCTTTATCTCTGCTATCTCATATATTTCAATAAAAAGAGATTTGCGGCAAAAAAAATAATATGTTCTAAATACCTTGATAAATGTCCCCCAATGGGATTCTGCTGCACTGGGCACAAAGTGGTATTCCAAAGGCAGATGTTTCTGCCGCAGAAATCCCGATTTCAGCATCCACAGAATAAATAGACGTGTGATTTTTCTCCGGATTTCGGCAGGAAATGCAGTGTCTATGAGATGTCACATTTCCAATCAGTCCTAGCTCCCTTCGGATCAGGCAAATGTGTGAAATGTCGACCCCTGTTTTCCGGGCGGACATTCCGCACATTTTTCTCCATGTGAACATGGCCTTAGTTTCTTAAACTCTGTAGTTGGAGTGAAAAACTGAGGGAAAGCTAACTGAAAGAGTAGTGTGATTGAGCTGCTTTACATTAGTGTATAAGTGATATATGTTCTGGTATGCTGTATGGTATATGTTTTAGTTTTTTTTGCTTGCTTTACATAGTTTAACATATCAACAAAAAACCTATATGCTTAAAACATATACAAACAGATACAAATTTCTACCACAAAAACATATGCAACACTGATATGAAAATATGTGGACGTACCCTAAACTGTCACAAACTCTGTATCTGTAGCCAGTGACCTTGACTGACTGCTTAAACGGGCACTTTCAGTTTAAAAACTTTTTATATATTGTACATCTTGGCAAAACAATAACCTTTCTAATACACTTCATAAGAAAATTTTATTTCCTTTTCATAGAAATCATGCTTTGCCCAAGCTGAAGCACAGGTATGGACAAAGTCTAGTAAATGAGGATGTCTGATAGGACAGGAGAGAGCACAGATGAGTCCTATCAGACAGGAGAGAACACAGAGAAGTACTATCAGACAGGAGAGAGCACAGAGCAGTACTATCAGACAGGAGAGAGCACAGGGGAGTACTATCAGACAGGAGAGAGCACAGAGAAGTGCTATCAGACAGGAGAGAGCACAGAGGAGTACTATCAGGAGAGAGCACAGAGGAGTGCTATCAGACAGGAGAGAGCACAGAGGGGTACTATCAGACCGGAGAGAGCACAGGGTAGTCCTTTCAGACAGAAGAGAGCACAGAGGAGTACTATCAGACAGGAGAGAGCACAGAGGAGTACTATCAGACAGGAGAGAGCACAGAGGAGTACTATCAGGAGAGAGCACAGAGGAGTACTATCAGGAGAGAGCACAGAGGAGTCCTATCAGACAGGACAGAGCAGAGAGGAGTACAATCAGATAGAAGAGGGCACAGAGGAGTACCATCAGACAGGAGAGAGCACATAGAAGTACTATCAGACAGGAGAGAGCACAGAGGAGTACAATCAGGAGAGAGTACAGAGGAGTGCTATCAGACAGGAGAGAGCACAGAGGGGTACTATCAGACCAGAAAGAGCACAGGGGAGTCCTTTCAGACAGAAGAGAGCACAGATGAGTACTATCAGACAGGAGAGAGCACAGAGGAGTACTATCAGACAGGAGAGAGCACAGAGGAGTCCTATCAGACAGGAGAGAACACAGAGAAGTACTATCAGACAGGAGAGAGCACAGAGCAGTACTATCAGACAGGAGAGAGCACAGGGGAGTACTATCAGACAGGAGAGAGCACAGAGAAGTGCTATCAGACAGAAGAGGGCACAGAGGAGTACTATCAGGAGAGAGCACAGAGGAGTCCTATCAGACAGGAGAGAACACAGAGAAGTACTATCAGACAGGAGAGAGCACAGAGGGGTACTATCAGACCAGAGAGAGCACAGGGGAGTCCTTTCAGACAGAAGAGAGCACAGATGAGTACTATCAGACAGGAGAGAGCACAGAGGAGTACTATCAGACAGGAGAGAGCACAGAGCAGTCCTATCAGACAGGAGAGAGCACAGGGGAGTACTATCAGACAGGAGAGAGCACAGAGAAGTGCTATCAGACAGAAGAGGGCACAGAGGAGTACTATCAGGAGAGAGCACAGAGGAGTCCTATCAGACAGGAGAGAACACAGAGAAGTACTATCAGACAGGAGAGAGCACAGAGCAGTACTATCAGACAGGAGAGAGCACAGGGGAGTACTATCAGACAGGAGAGAGCACAGAGAAGTGCTATCAGACAGGAGAGAGCACAGAGGAGTACTATCAGGAGAGAGCACAGAGGAGTGCTATCAGACAGGAGAGAGCACAGAGGGGTACTATCAGACCAGAGAGAGCACGGGGGAGTCCTTTCAGACAGAAGAGAGCACAGAGGAGTACTATCAGACAGGAGAGAGCACAGAGGAGTACTATCAGACAGGAGAGAGCACAGAGGAGTGCTATCAGACAGGAGAGAGCACAGAGGGGTACTATCAGACCGGAGAGAGCACAGGGTAGTCCTTTCAGACAGAAGAGAGCACAGAGGAGTACTATCAGACAGGAGAGAGCACAGAGGAGTACTATCAGACAGGAGAGAGCACAGAGGAGTACTATCAGGAGAGAGCACAGAGGAGTACTATCAGGAGAGAGCACAGAGGAGTCCTATCAGACAGGAGAGAGCACAGAGCAGTACTATCAGACAGGAGAGAGCACAGGGGAGTACTATCAGACAGGAGAGAACACAGAGAAGTGCTATCAGACAGGAGAGAGCACAGAGGAGTACTATCAGGAGAGAGCACAGAGGAGTGCTATCAGACAGGAGAGAGCACAGAGGGGTACTATCAGACCGGAGAGAGCACAGGGGAGTCCTTTCAGACAGAAGAGAGCACAGAGGAGTACTATCAGACAGGAGAGAGCACAGAGGAGTATTATCAGACAAGAGAGAGCACAGAGGAAACCTATCAGACAAAACAGAGAGCACAGAGGAGTACTATCAGACAAGAAAGAGCACAGAGGAGTCCTATCAGAGAGGAGAGAGCACAGAGGAGTACTATCAGACAGGAGAGAGCACAGAGGAGTCCTATCAGACAGGAGAGAACACAGAGAAGTACTATCAGACAGGAGAGAGCACAGAGCAGTACTATCAGACAGGAGAGAGCACAGGGGAGTACTATCAGACAGGAGAGAGCACAGAGAAGTGCTATCAGACAGGAGAGAGCACAGAGGAGTACTATCAGGAGAGAACACAGAGGAGTACTATCAGGAGAGAGCACAGAGGAGTCCTATCAGACAGGATAGAGCACAGAGGAGTACTATCAGATAGAAGAGGGCACAGAGGAGTACTATCAGACAGGAGAGAGCACATAGAAGTACTATCAGACAGGAGAGAGCACAGAGGAGTACAATCAGGAGAGAGTACAGAGGAGTGCTATCAGACAGGAGAGAGCACAGAGGGGTACTATCAGACCGGAGAGAGCACAGGGGAGTCCTTTCAGACAGAAGAGAGCACAGAGGAGTACTATCAGACAGGAGAGAGCACAGAGGAGTACTATCAGACAGGAGAGAGCACAGAGGAGTACTATCAGACAGGAGAGAGCACAGAGGAGTACAATCAGACCGGCGAGAGCACAGAGGAGTACTATCAGGAGAGAGCACAGAGGAGTACTATCAGGAGAGAGCACAGAGGAGTCCTATCAGACAGGACAGAGCACAGAGGAGTACTATCAGACAGGAGAGAGCACAGAGGAGTACTATCAGACAGGAGAGAGCACCAAGAAGTACTATCAGACAGGAAAGAGCACAGAGGAGTACAATCAGGTGAGATTACAGAGGAGTGCTATCAGACAGGAGAGAGCACAGAGGAGTATTATCAGACAAGAGAGAGCACAGAGGAAACCTATCAGACAAAACAGAGAGCACAGAGGAGTACTATCAGACAAGAGAGAGCACAGAGGAGTCCTATCAGACAGGAGAGAGCACAGAGGAGTACTATCAGACAGGAGAGAGCACAGAGGAGTACTATCAGACAGGAGAGAGCACAGAGGAGTACTATCAGACAGGAGAGAGCACAGAGGAGTACTATCAGACAGGAGAGAGCACAGAGGAGTGCTATCAGACAGGAGAGAGCACAGAGGGGTACTATCAGACCGGAGAGAGCACAGGGTAGTCCTTTCAGACAGAAGAGAGCACAGAGGAGTACTATCAGACAGGAGAGAGCACAGAGGAGTACTATCAGACAGGAGAGAGCACAGAGGAGTACTATCAGGAGAGAGCACAGAGGAGTACTATCAGGAGAGAGCACAGAGGAGTCCTATCAGACAGGAGAGAGCACAGAGCAGTACTATCAGACAGGAGAGAGCACAGGGGAGTACTATCAGACAGGAGAGAGCACAGAGAAGTGCTATCAGACAGGAGAGAGCACAGAGGAGTACTATCAGGAGAGAGCACAGAGGAGTACTATCAGGAGAGAGCACAGAGGAGTCCTATCAGACAGGACAGAGCACAGGAGTACTATCAGACAGAAGAGGGCACAGAGGAGTACTATCAGACAGGAGAGAGCACAGAGAAGTACTATCAGACAGGAGAGAGCACAGAGGAGTACAATCAGGAGAGAGTACAGAGGAGTGCTATCAGACAGGAGAGAGCACAGAGGAGTATTATCAGACAAGAGAGAGCACAGAGGAAACCTATCAGACAAAACAGAGAGCACAGAGGAGTACTATCAGACAAGAGAGAGCACAGAGGAGTCCTATCAGACAGGAGAGAGCACAGAGGAGTACTATCAGACAGGAGAGAGCACAGAGGAGTCCTATCAGACAGGAGAGAACACAGAGAAGTACTATCAGACAGGAGAGAGCACAGAGCAGTACTATCAGACAGGAGAGAGCACAGGGGAGTACTATCAGACAGGAGAGAGCACAGAGAAGTGCTATCAGACAGGAGAGAGCACAGAGGAGTACTATCAGGAGAGAGCACAGGGGAGTACTATCAGGAGAGAGCACAGAGGAGTCCTATCAGACAGGACAGAGCACAGAGGAGTACTATCAGATAGAAGAGGGCACAGAGGAGTACTATCAGACAGGAGAGAGCACATAGAAGTACTATCAGACAGGAGAGAGCACAGAGGAGTACAATCAGGAGAGAGTACAGAGGAGTGCTATCAGACAGGAGAGAGCACAGAGGGGTACTATCAGACCGGAGAGAGCACAGGGGAGTCCTTTCAGACAGAAGAGAGCACAGAGGAGTACTATCAGACAGGAGAGAGCACAGAGGAGTACTATCAGACAGGAGAGAGCACAGAGGAGTACTATCAGACAGGAGAGAGCACAGAGGAGTACAATCAGACCGGCGAGAGCACAGGAGTACTATAAGGAGAGAGCACAGAGGAGTACTATCAGGAGAGAGCACAGAGGAGTCCTATCAGACAGGACAGAGCACAGAGGAGTACTATCAGACAGGAGAGAGCACAGAGGAGTACTATCAGACAGGAGAGAGCACCGAGAAGTACTATCAGACAGGAAAGAGCACAGAGGAGTACAATCAGGTGAGAGTACAGAGGAGTGCTATCAGACAGGAGAGAGGACAGAGAAGTACTATCAGACATAAGAGAGCACAGAGGAGTCCTTTCAGACAGAAGAGAGCACAGAGGAGTCCTATCAGACAGGAGAGAGCACAGAGGAGTACTATCAGACAGGAGAGAGCACAGAGGAGTACTATCAGACAGGAGAGAGCACAGAGGAGTCCTATCAGACAGGAGAGAACACAGAAAAGTACTATCAGACAGGAGAGAGCACAGAGCAGTACTATCAGACAGGAGAGAGCACAGGGGAGTACTATCAGACAGGAGAGAGCACAGAGAAGTGCTATCAGACAGGAGAGAGCACAGAGGAGTACTATCAGGAGAGAGCACAGAAGAGTGCTATCAGACAGGAGAGAGCACAGAGGGGTACTATCAGACCGGAGAGAGCACAGGGGAGTCCTTTCAGACAGAAGAGAGCACAGAGGAGTACTATCAGACAGGAGAGAGCACAGAGGAGTACTATCAGACAGGAGAGAGCACAGAGGAGTACTATCAGGAGAGAGCACAGAGGAGTACTATCAGGAGAGAGCACAGAGGAGTCCTATCAGACAGGACAGAGCACAGAGGAGTACTATCAGACAGGAGAGAGCACAGAGGAGTACTATCAGACAGGAGAGAGCACAGAGAAGTACTATTAGACAGGAGAGAGCACAGAGGAGTACAATCAGGTGAGAGTACAGAGGAGTGCTATCAGACAGGAGAGAGCACAGAGGAGTATTATCAGACAAGAGAGAGCACAGAGGAAACCTATCAGACAAAACAGAGAGCACAGAGGAGTACTATCAGACAAGAGGGAGCACAGAGGAGTCCTATCAGACAGGAGAGAGCACAGAGGAGTACTATCAGACAGGAGAGAGCACAGAGGAGTACTATCAGACAGGAGAGAGCACAGAGGAGTCCTTTCAGACAGAAGAGAGCACAGAGGAGTACTATCAGACAGAAGAGAGCACAGAGGAGTCCTATCAGACAGGAGAGAGCACAGAGGAGTACGATCAGACGGGAGAGAGCACAGAGAAGTACCATCAGAAAGGAGAGAGCACAGAGGAGTACTATCAGACAGGAGAGAGCACAGAGGATACAATCAGACAGGAGAGAGCACAGAGGATACAATCAGACAGGAGAGAGCAGAAAGGAGTACTATCAGGAGAGAGCACAGATGAGTACTATCAGACGGGAGAGAGCACAGAGCAGTCCTATCAGACAGGAGAGAGCACAGAGGAGTACTATCAGACAAGAGAGAGCACAAAGGAGTCCTTTCAGACAGAAGAGAGCACAGAGGAGTACTATCCGACAGGAGAGAGCACAGAGGAGTCCTATCAGACAGGAGAGAGCACAGAGGAGTACTATCAGACAGGAGAGAGCACAGAGGAGTACTATCGGACAGAAGAGAGCACATAGAAGTACTATCAGACAGGAGAGAGGACAGAGAAGTACTATCAGACATAAGAGAGCACAGAGGAGTCCTTTCAGACAGAACAGAAAGCACAGAGGAGTACTATCAGACAGGAGAGAGCACAGAGGAGTTCCATCAGACAGGAGAGAGCACAGAGGAGTACTATCAGACAGGAGAGAGCACAGAGGAGTCGAGTCCTTTCAGACAGAAGAGAGCACAGAGGAGTACTATCAGACAGGAGAGAGCACAGAGGAGTACTATCAGACAGAAGAGAGCACAGAGGAGTCCTATCAGACAGGAGAGAGCACAGAGGAGTACTATCAGACAGGAGAGAGCACAGAGGAGTACTATCAGACAGGAGAGAGCACAGAGGAGTCCTTTCAGACAGAAGAGAGCACAGAGGAGTACTATCAGACAGAAGAGAGCACAGAGGAGTCCTATCAGACAGGAGAGAGCACAGAGGAGTACTATCAGACAGGAGAGAGCACAGATGAGTACTATCAGACAGGAGAGAGCACAGAGGAGTCCTTTCAGACAGAAGAGAGCACAGAGGAGTACTATCAGACAGGAGAGAACACAGAGGAGTACTATCAGACAGGAGAGAGCACAGAGGAGTGCTATCAGACAGGAGAGAGCACAGAGGAGTCCTTTCAGACAGAAGAGAGCACAGAGGAGTACTATCAGACAGGAGAGAGCACAGAGGAGTACTATCAGACAGGAGAGAGCACAGAGGAGTACTATCAGACAGGAGAGAGCACAGAGGAGTACTATCAGACAGGAGAGAGCACAGAGGAGTCCTTTCAGACAGAAGAGAGCACAGAGGAGTACTATCAGACAGGAGAGAGCACAGAGGAGTACTATCAGACAGGAGAGAGCACAGAGGAGTGCTATCAGACAGGAGAGAGCACAGAGGAGTGCTAGCCCACCCTAACTTACTGCACTTTCCATGCCTGTGCTTCAGCTTGAACGAAGCCATGATTTTATAAGCCATGATTTCGATAAAAAGGAAATAACATTTTCTTATGAAGTATATTAGAAAGGTTAATGTTTTGCAAAGATGTACAACATATAAAAAGTTTTTGTATCTGACAGTGCCAATTTAAGGCATTTTAGGGCCAAGTAACCATAAACTGATATATTTAAATGAAATAAATCATGCATAAAGAGAACAAAATTTAGTTTTAAATATGTTTATTATTATTCTCAATTTTAGAACAATAATTAATGTTCTACTGTTTCTCTCAGAACATTCACATAAATAAATTGTCAAGAGAAAAGGGGAACTGTACATTAGAACGTCATTAAGGTAATTATTGAATTTCGATTCCAATGTCTGGGGAATAGATTAATGTTTTTATAAGATCCAGTCAATTGTCAATGGGTAATTGTGAGCCATGGATTCACAATTGTGGTTCAGCAAATCTTTCTTGTACATGACTGCAATTACCAACATGACCTTGATCTGCCTGTGCAGATGAAGCCAAAACAAAACAAAAATGTAAATAAAATACATACATAAAATACGACTTTGACGCCATTATGCCGAACGCTGTCTTCCTCCTGAATTGCAAATAGAATATGTATATTGTAATATAACAATATTACTGAGTACAATTGTGCTGACATAGGTCTCTCCCTAACAGGATGAAGCACAGGGCAATGAACTAAACGTATAATGATTTATTCTGAGATGCTGCAGTGTTTTTAAGGAAATCACAGTTTAAAGTTAAGCCAGGACTGGGGCAAAAAGTAAATGCCGGCTTTCTGCCAGTCACTGCCTGCCCGCTTGGATTGACCGAAAGGTCTCTGGATTTCTGCAGACATTTAATCTGACTAGGGAAAAAGATATTACTTACTGGTAATCGGGTGTTCATAAACCCATGACAGCACTCCTGGACTGGACCTTCCAATGCATATAAAAGCAGGACATGCCTCTCCACACCTCAGTTTTTTGCAAGAGCTTCTGCAGCGATATCAACCTAACAATACCTACCTATCTATGTACATAAAAGTGAAAGGTTTATGAAAACCTGATTACTGGTTAGCAATTCCCTTTAAAGGGGTACTCCGGTGGAAAAAAAAACATTTTTTAAATCAACTGGTGCCAGAAAGTTAAACAGATTTGTAAATTACTTCTATTAAATAATCTTAATCTATCCAGTACTTATTAGCTGCTGAATACTACAGAGGAAATTATTTTCTTTTTGGATCACAGAGCTCTCTGCTGAATCACGAGCACAGTGTTCTCTGCTGACATCTCTGTCCATTTTAAGAACTGTCCAGAGTAGGAGAAAATCCCCATAGCAAACATATGCTGCTCTGGACAGTTCCTAAAATGGAAAGATATGTCAGCAGAGAGCACTGTCCTCGTGATGTCAGCAGAGAACTCTGTGTTCCAAAAAGAAAATAATTTCCTCTGTAGTATTCAGCAGCTAATAAGTACTGGAAGGATTAAGATTTTTTAATAGAAGTAATTTACAAATCTGTTTAAAGGAAAACTGTCAGATATTTTCTCCCGCACTATCCACTGGCATTGGTGGATAGTGCGGGAGACGCTGATTCCAACGAGCCCTACCTTGCCTGGATCCGCCCAGCCATTCGCCTGCAATTGTATTTTTTTAACTGGCACTGAAGTCAGCGCTCTTCCTCTCTTTGCCGCTCCTAACTGGAGGGAGGGGGATGAATATTCATAAGCGGCGCTGACGTCAATGACAGTTAGCTGCAGAAGCCCCGCCTGTGAGAGTTACAGCAAGATATACACATAGAATAAAACTACAATTGCGGGCGAACGGCTGGGCAGGTTCGGGTAACGTAGGGCTCGTTGGAATCAGTGTTCCCTGTACTATCCATCAGTACCTGTGGATAGTGCAGGAGAAAATATCTGACAGTTTTCCTTTAACTTTCTGGCACCAGTTGATTTAAAAAAAAGAAAAAGAAAAAAATAAAGTTTTCCACCGGAGTACCCTTTTAACTCCCATGTCCTGGAGACTAGACTAGAAGTTTCTTTTTTTTTTTTTTTTTTTATTCCTTAATTTTTTTTTACATTTTATTTATTTAGCCATAACACTTCAAATGACAAATTTTCAATTATTAGTAAAAAATAAATAAAAATAAATAAAAAATATAAAAATATATATATACCGGTAATCAACTTCAGAAGTTAAATTTAGGGTAGGACTACTACTTGTAGAAGGTTGTGTCCAAAGGACAAGCAGAAATAAGATTTATCTGCTGCCTATGAAAGATATGGACAGAACCCATGCTGGCCACCCTGCAGAATTGATCAAGAGAGGTCTAAGAATAAGACAAAAACACCTAATCAATCAATATCTAATCGATAATGAAAATAGTTATCAATTATTTTCATAATTGATTAATCAATTTGTCGATTAGTTGGTCAGCCAATTTCTAAGTTCACATACACTTAGCGACTATCACTATGTATATATGCAGCCTCTTTAGCTCCTTTCTGCAGCTATCTTAAGTACCTGTTTGTCAGGCTATTTGCTAAAGGCCAGACTTGCAATAGTTGCAGAGAGAAGATGCAAGAAGTGGAAGGAAGATTATGTGTGCTGATCCCCTCTCCACTAAATAGGCTGCTGCGGGCACGTAGGATGGACAACTAGGGATTGTGCTGCCCCTCCTATCTGGCCACAGGTAAGAAACAGGGAGGGGGTATAGCCCGTAGGGCTGCGACTAACAATCATTTTCATAATCAATTAGTTGGCCGATTACTATTTTAATTAATCAACTAATCAGATAAAAATAACGATTTAAAATTAAATATAACAGGGATGTGGAAATTGTATCGCCCGACGCCCGGGACATGCAGTTCCGGGCGCCGGGCAGGTGAATTCTTCAGGCATTTAGCCCTGCAGCGGGCAAGCAGGGCTAAATGCCTAAATAATTCACATATAACGGGGCAATCAATTTTGCCCTGTAACCATACTCCTATAGACTGCAGCTGTGTGCTGCAGCCTATAGCGAGCCGCGCAGGACGACAGCGTCCCAGGGTAGGCGCACGCGATGACGTCACTCATCGCGCGCCCCTCCGTTCGGACCGAGGATGCGGTCCAGTAACAACAGTGACCGCCGAGCCCGTGAGCCTGCCGGAGCACACATGGGGGCGGTCAGGTAGCAGGGGATCGGAGAGGAGGTGAGGTTTAGTATATAATGTGGTACAGGAGAGGGGAGGGGGTTGGGCTGAAATATAATGACACGAGGGGCATCAGAGGGGAGAGGGGGTAATATAATGACGCAGGGGGCATCAGAGGGGAGCAGAGGAATATAATGACGCAAGGAGCATTAGAGGGG
The DNA here is from genome assembly GCF_029499605.1 of Hyla sarda. Classification (NCBI taxonomy): domain Eukaryota; kingdom Metazoa; phylum Chordata; class Amphibia; order Anura; family Hylidae; genus Hyla; species Hyla sarda. The sequence goes on along the minus strand of NC_079190.1, from coordinate 250,466,359 downwards.
GAGGGGGGAATATAATGATGCAGGGGGCATCAGAGGGGAGGGGGGAATATAATGACGCAGGGGGCATCAGAGGGGAGGGGGGAATATAATGACGCAGGGTGCATCAGAGGGGAGGGGGGAATATAATGACGCAGGGGGAAACAGAGGGGGGGAATATAATAACGGAGGGGGCATCAGAGGGGAGGAGGGGAATATAATGACGCAGGGGGCATTAGAGGGGAGGGGGGAATATAATGACGCAGGGGGCATCAGAGGGGAGGGGGGAATATAATGGCGCAGAGGGCATCAGAGGGGGAATATAATGGTGCAGGGGGCATCAGAGGAGGGAATATAATGGCGCAGGGGGCATCAGGGGGGGATATAATGACACAGGGAGCATCAGAGGGAGGGTAGAATATTAGAATATAATGGCGCAGGGGGCATATGAGGGGGGGGTATAATGACAGGGGGCATCAGATGGGGGGAATATAATGGCTCAGGGGGGGAATATAATGACACAGCGAGCATCAGAGGGGGGGAATATAATGGCGCAGGGGGCATCAGGGGGGGGAATATAAAGGTGCAGGAGGCATCAGAGGGGGGAGAATATAATGACGCAGGGAGCATCAGGGGGGGGGAATATAATGACTCAGGGAGCATCAGAGAGGGGGGGAATATAATGACGCAGGGAACATCAGGGGGGGGGGATAACATAATGGCGCAGGGGGCCCTACTTGATCCCTACGTGATAAAGGGACATACCTATCTGAAGGGGGACTACCTACTTAAAGGAATAATGTAGTGCAAAATTACTTATGCCCATAAGTGATAGATTGCGGGGGTCTGACCGCTGGGACAATCCATCACACGGCATGAAGGGAATGTTCCATCCCTGCATGACACGGCTGCTGAAATGCCCCCTCCATGTATCCATTGGGGGGGGGGCGTGTTGGTCGCTGCGTCATGCGGACATGCCCCCATTCATGCCAGGGCCCCTTACAAAAGATCGGGGGGAGGGGTTTCCCGGCGGTCAGGATAAGTTATTTTGCACTGCAGTATTCCATTAATGGGGCGGGCTTACTTATCAGGGACCCTATCCACCTAATGGGGTGACATACTGGTCTGCCTATCAAGTTTTTATTGATAAAAAACCATATTTACATACTATTTGGGTTAAAATTATTTTGTACCAGGACTGGTGGATTTTTATGAGGGACAAGTAGATACTGCTCTGTTTTAGTCCCTTGGACAAGTATTATTTTTTTTTTATTTCCACACCCCTGATATAATTTCCTTTTTTTTTTCTTCCTTGAAAGTACTATACCCGCCACCCTGTTTCTTACCTGTGGCCAGATAGGATATACATAGGGATAATCGCTATGTGTATGTGTACTTTAGAAATTGGCTGACTTGGCTTGCTAAGGAGTATTTAAACAAGGAAGGGAGAGGGGGCAAAAGTGTTATAAACCATCAGTCCATCTGTCCACCATTGACCCCCAAAACAATGTCAGAATATGTTAGCAGCACATAGGTAAGAAATGACAAGCTTAAAGGGGTACTCCGGCCCTGAGACATCTTATCCCCTATCCAAAGGATAGGGGATAAGATGTCTCACCGCGGGGGTCCCGCCACTGGGGACCCGCGTAATCTTGTATTCGCCACCCACCTGTTTGAGCTGCACACCGCAGTGCCAGATCACAAATAGCCGGGTGGCGACCAAGGGGCCGGAGTATCGTGATGTCACCACTCCATCCCCGTGTGACGTCACCCCCCACCACCACTATGCAAGTCTATGGGAGGGGGCGTGACGGTATATTACCCCCGCGGTGAGACATCTTATCCCCTATCCTTTGCATAAGGGATAAGCTGTCTCAGGGCCAGAGTACACCTTTAAGGGTCTTGTCTACAAATACTCGTAGTTTAGGGAATAAGATCAATGAACTTATTTTAAAGGGGTACTTCACTGGAAAACATTTTTTTAAATCAACTGGTGCCAGAAAGTTTAACAGATTTGTAAATTACTTCTATTTAAAAATCTTAACCCTTCCAGTACTTATCAGTGGCTGTATGTTCCAGAGGAAGTTCTTTTCTTTTTGAATTTCCTTTCTGTCTGACCACAGTGCTCTCTGCTGACACCTCTGTCCATTTTAGGAACTGTCCAAAGTAGGAGCAAATCCCCATAGCAAACCTATCCTGCTCCGGGCAGTTCCTAAAATGGACAGCGGTGTCAGCAAAGAGCACTGTTTGTCAGACAGAAAAAGAAATTTAAAAAGAAAAGAACTTCCTGTGGAGCATATAGCAGTTGATAAGTAGTGGAAGGATTAAGATTTTTTTATAGACTAATATACAAATCTGTTTACCTTTTTGGCACAAGTTGATTTAAAAACAAATGTTTTACGGGGGAGTACCCCTTTAATAGTGGTATCTGGGATTGTAAATTTAGTGGCTGTTACTGAGACATGGTTTATTGAGAGTAATGACTGTCCCAGGCTACTCTTTATATAGAAAAGACAAGAAAGGGAGAGGGGAGGTATATATTCATAAATGCATTTGCTAACAGTGTCCCTTATGTGTTGTTATTTGTATACATTCCCCCCATCGGTTTCCCTAGATATAGTCCACCTGGCGATTGCATTTGCACCCGGATATCTTAATACTAAAACCCTCTGTACCCTGGCACACGACCCTGGTCTTTATAGACCTAACCCTAGGATGGGGCCGATAGCCCCGAGCTCGTGGGGCTCACGCTTGACGCACTATTGGAGGAGATTGGGTGGCTTGATGCATACCGTCTTCGATGTCCTCGGACCCCAACATATTTCTGCTATACTATTGGTAGAAATTCCCTTTCACATATCAACTTAGCACTCTGTAATGCATTGTTAAGCCCAGGTGAAGGATGTGTCTTATGAGCCCAGAGCACCACTCACTCCTTCTTGACTCTCTGATCCAGACTAATAGCCCAGGCCCTAGAAGGTGGAAAATCCACCCTTTTAGGTTGGAGCTGATTAGAGATAGTGATAGAATCCTGGATCAGCTTTGGGTGTTCCTACAGCATAATTTGGCTGAGGGGTCCCCTGACTTGGTTTGTGAGACTATGAAGGTCTACCTTCGGGGATGCCTTTGCCCCACCATTTCCTTTATCAAGAAAGACACTTCCAGACAGGAGGTCGAGCTGGCAGGCAAGTGTTCGCATTTGGAAGCTGCTTATATTGTAGATCCCTCTGACGCTAACAAACAGGCGTAGCTCTCTATGGGCCATCACTATATGATTCATTTAACCTGTTGGGGACCACGGGCATATGGATACGCACTTGCGTCCTGGTACTTAAGGACCAAGGGCATACAGCCGGACAGGGATCGGAATGGGATGTGTGCTGAAATCATGCCTGGGGGGGGGGTCCTGAGACAGCTGCAAATCGCAGATCAATTCAGTTCGGCGATTTGCGGCTATTCTGGGCTGATCGGGTCTTCCGATAGCCAGAAAATAGGGATGATCAGAGCTGTCAGAGACAGCCCCGATCATCCTTAAGGATGTGCCACCTCCTCCTGTCCCCTGCGATTGGCCGATCCGGCCAATCGGAGGGCAGGGGCGGGGGGATGTTCATTTCCCCGCTCTGCCCACCCCGGATGTCGGGGCAGAGCGGGGGAAAATGGCGGCGATGTGCAAGGGGCCTGTGGATGCAGCGGTAACCGGCGGCGCCAGTTACCTTCATCACGGCGGAGACCAGGGACGTGCAGGCAAGTGGAGGCAGCGGGGGCGGTTACCTAGATACTGCAGTGAAGATTGCCGTAAAGTGATCTTCACTGCTGTATCTAGGAGTTTCAAAACTACAACTCCAAGCCTTTGGCTGTCTGGGCATGCTGGGAGTTGTAGTTTTCAAACATCTGGAGGGCCACAGTTTGGAGACCACTGTCCTTCCAGATGTTGCAAAACTACAACTCTCAGCATACCCTGACAGTCCAGGCATTCTGGGAGTTTTAGTTCTGTAACATCTGGCACTTCAGATGTTGCAGAACTACAACTCCCAGCATGCCAGGACAGTCTCAGCATGCTGGGAGGTCTAGTTTTGCAACATCTGGAAGGGCACTGTTTGGAGACCACTAAACAGTGGTGTCCAAACTGTAGCGCTCCAGATGTCAATTCAAAGCATGCTAAGACTGTCCAGGCATGCTGGGAGTTGTAGTTCGGCAACATCTGGCCCTTCAGTTTAAGTCTTGCAACATATGGAGGACTACACAGTGGTCTTCAAACTGTTCTCATCTAGTTGTTGCATAACTACAACTCCCAACCTGCCCTTCGGCTGTCTGGGCATGCTGGGAGTTGTAGTATTGCAACAACTGGAGGCACACTGGTTGGGAAACATTGTCTGTTTCCTAACTCAGTGTTTCCCAACCTGTGTGCCTCCTGCTGTTGCAAAACTATAACTCCCAGCATGCACTGACAGACCATGCATGCTTGGAGTTGTAGTTTTGGAACAGCTGGAGGCACATGGGTTGGGAAACACTGAGTTAGGAAATAGACAGTGGTGCGGAAACACTGCGGTAGTCTGTTACCTAACTCAGTGTTTCCCAATCCCAACCAGCAAGTTTCCGTATTCAAGTTTGAGATGTGGGAAACTCACTGTAAATCTCCGCCCGTGTGAATGTACCCTAAAAAGACTACACTACACTAACCCTAAATAAAGAGTAAAACACTACATATACACTACACCCTTACACTGTTGCCGCCCCCCCCCCCAATAAAAATTTAAAACGTCTTGTACGTCAATTTTTCCAAAACGGAGCCTCCAGCTGTTGCAAAATAACAACTCCCATTGTTGCCGGACAGCCATTGACTGTCCAGGCATGTTAGGAGTTTAGCAACAGCTGGATGCACCCTGTTTTGGAAAAACTGACGTACAGTATTTTTGGTGGAGGAGGCAAGTGTATCGCTTGCATCCGGGTACACCCCTATGAAAATCCCTAATTTAGGCCTCAAATGCGCATGGCGCTCTCTCATTTCAGAGCCCTGTCGTATTTCAAGGCAACAGTTTACCCCTTATGAAAAGGTAAAGTTGGGGTCTACACCAGCATGTTAGTGTAAAAAAAAATGTTTACTCTAACATGCTGGTGTTGCCCCATTCTTTTCATGTTCACAAAGAGGTAAAAGGAAAAAAAGACCCCCAAAATTTGTAACACAATTTCTCCCAAGTACGGAAATACCCCAAATGTGGACGTAAAATGCTCTGCGGGTGTTCAACAAGGCTCAGGAGTGAGAGCACACCATGTACATTTGAGGCCTAAACTTGTGATTTGCACAGGGGTGGCTGCTGGTTACAGCGGTTCTGACATAAACACAAAATAAATAAATACCCACATGTGACCCCATTTTGGAAACTAACCCCTCACGGAACGTAACAAGGGGTATAATGAGCCTTAACACCCCACAGGTGACAAATTTTTAAAACAGTGGTCTGTGAAAATGAAGAATGTAATTTTTCATTTGCACAGCCCACTGTTACACAGATCTGTCAAACGCCAGTGGGGTGTAAATGCTCACTGCACCCCTTGTTACGTTCCTTGAGGGGTATAGTTTCCCAAATAGTGTGCCATGTGGGGTGTTTTTCACTGTTCTGGCACCCTGGGGGCTTCCTAAATGTGACATGCCCACCCCCCCAAAAAAAAAAAACATTTCACCAAAATTTGCTTTCTAAAAGCTCAATGTGGTTCCTTCCCTTTTGAGTCCTCTAGTGCACCCGCAGAGCACTTTACGTTCACATATGAGGTATTTCCTTACTCGAGAGAAATGGCGTTTCAAATTTTGGGGGACATTTTCACCTATTACTCCTTGTGAAAATGAAAAATTTGGGGTAACATCAGCATTTTAGTAAAAAAAAAAAAAAATAGTCATTTTCACGTCCAACTTCAATGCAAAGTCGTCAAACACCTGTGGGGTGTTAAGGCTCACTGAACCCCTTCCCAAATAGTATACCATGTGGGGTGTTTTTCCCTGTTCTGGCACCATGGGGGCTTCCTAAATGAGACATGCCCCGCAAAAACCATTTCAGCAAAATTTGCTTTCCAAAAGCCCAATGTCGCTCCTCCTCTTTTGAGCCCTCTAGTGCACCCGCAGAGCACTTTACATCCACATATGATAAATTTCCTTACGCGAGAGAAATGGGGTTTAAAATTTTGGGGGACATTTTCACCTATTACCCCTTGTGAAAATTAAAAATTTGGGATAACATCAGCATTTTAGTGAACAAAATAAAAATTTTCATTTTCACGTCCAACTTTATTGAAAACTAGCTTAATACCTGGCGTTGCCCGGATTTTCCTTCCTAATCCATGTTGGGGAGGAAAATAAACAAAGGAGGAAGCTTTTGACTTCATATCCTGTCCTCATATATTGTTGTCATATCCCAACCCCATATCCTGACCTCCTATCCCATCCTCCTATCCCGTCCTCCTATCCTGACCTCCTATCCCGTCCTCCAATCTCAACCTCCTATCTCGACCTCCTCTCACGATCTCCTATCCCGTCCTCCTATCTCGACCTGCTATCTCCACCTCCTATCCCGACCTCTTATCCAGTCCATCTATCCCAACCTCCTATCTCAACCTCCTGTCCCGACCTCCTATCCCGTCCTCCTATTCCGACCTCCTATCCCGTCCTCCTATCCCGACCTCCTATCCCGACCTCCTATCCCGGCCCTCCTATCCCGTCCTCCTATCCTGACCTCCTATCCCGACCTCCTATCCCGACTCGTAATATGTGTACCAGGTATTGAAATATCTCCAGCCGTACGGAAGTTATGTGGGAACATACATTTTCAATTGTTTTGCATGGGACTTAAAACAAAAACCCTGACACTCACAAATGGGGGTAGTTAAGGGTCAAATTAACTATCCTATATTTTAAGTGGACATATAAGTAACATGGGACCAAGTATTAACATAATATCTCCAGCTGTTTGGAAGTTATGCAGTAACATATATTTCCCATTGCCTTGTATGGGACTTTAAACATAAACCCCGCCCCTGGCAAATGGGGGTGAGTAAGGGTTAAATCAACAGGGGTGTAGAAATTTTAAAAAAATACTTGTCCAAGGTACTAAAGCGGAACACAATCTACTTGCCCCTCAAGAAAATCCACTTGTCCTGGTAGATAAAATAATTTCAACCAAAATAGTACGATTCACCCCAATAGACCACCAGGGATGAATATAAGATCCCTTTAGACACTGCTGTCAACTTTGACAGCGGTGATCTAATGGTTTAATAGCGGCCATGGTGATCGCAGCATGCCAGGCTATTAGCAACGGGAGATCTGTAGCTCCTCTTACACCCGAGGCAAGCCCAGAAAAGTCTAGATGTACCTTTTTGATCACCTTATAAAAAATTTCTCATATGAAGTGACCAAAAAGGAGCAATTCTGGTCTATTCTTTACATTTACACCGTTCACCGTACGGTTTAATTAACATTATATTTTAATAGCCTGGACATTTCCACATGCAGCGATACTACTTATGTTTATTTTTGTACATTATTTTAATTTAAAGAAAATTGGAAACTTTTATTAGGAAAGGGCCTTAATCACATATATACGCACTTTTTAAAATATTTTAATCACTATTTTTCAGTCTCAATAGGGACTTATGTGTTACTGAGGGGGGGGGGTTCTGCTTCTCCATGTTTATGTGGTGCATTTTGTGTCAGAAAATGCTGGAAGTTGCATTTAGTTACTAGATAACTACAACTCCCAGCATGCCCTGATACAGCCTATGGTTGTGTGGGTGTTGCAGCAGGTTGCACTGTATAGTAGTACAGTTAAGGTTATTGTGTAACATGCTGGGAGTTGTAGTTTTGGTTTGTCTCAGCTGCAGCTCCATAGTCTGTGTCAAGGAATACTGGGAATTACAGTTAGTAACTAAAACACCCAGCATGCCCTGATACAGCCTATGGCTCTGCAGCTGACCCGAACCAAAACTACAACTCCCAGCATGTTGCACTTTATAGTTCTATAGTTTAGGTTACGGTGCAACATGCTGGGAGTTGTAGTTTTGGTTCGGGCGTGTTTGCGTGCATCCGTGGGGCTCTTGGTCGGCGGGTGAATATGAAGGGGGCGGGATTCTGGGGGTGCAATTTAGTGCGGGTGGCCAGAAACCACTAAAAATAAATAAAATTAGATGGCACAACTGGCGGCAGCACCCGACGTGACAGTCCGCCCCTATACACAACATACATACATACATACACATGTCATACATGCACCAGCAAATGTCCCCATATCATACATACACACACAACCCCCCCCCGCCACTGCCCCCCCCCACATCATACATTACATACACACATTACACACATCACAGATACATCATACACACATCACACTCACACCATACATATACACACATCATAAATACACCCACCGCTGCCCCATCATACATTACATACACATCACACACAGACATCATAAACACATAGACAGACATCATACACACATCACACATACACTCACACCATACGTATGCACACATCATACATACACCCGCCGCTGCCCCCCCAATCATACATTACATACACTTCACACACAGAAAGACATCATACACACATCACACATACACTCACACCATACATATACACCATACATATGCACACATCATACATACACCCACCGCTGCCCCCCAATCATACATTACATACACATCACAAACAGACAGACATCATACACACATCATACATTACATACACATCACACATAGACAGACATCATACACACATCATACATTACATACACATCACACATAGACAGACATCATACACACATTATACATTACATACACATCACACATAGACATCATACACACATTATACATTACATACACATCACACATAGACAGACATCATACACACATCATACATTACATACACATCACACATAGACATTATACACACATCATACATTACATACACATCACACATAGACATCATACACACATTATACATTACATACACATCACACATAGACAGACATCATACACACATCATACATTACATACACATCACACAGACAGACATCATACACACATCATACATTACATACACATCACACAGACAGACATCATACACACATCATACATTACATACACATCACACAGACAGACATCATACACACATCATACATTAAATACACATCACACAGACAGACATCATACACACATCATACATTACATACACATCACATATCCACTCACACCATACATATACAACCACCCTTCCTGTCGCCGCCGCCCGTATTCTCGGTCTCCTCACCTGAGCTGGCCATGAGTGGACATCAGAGCTGTAGTCACACTGGCCGGTGTGAGGTGAGATTTCCGTCCTCCCCCTCACCCCCCTGTTCTGTGTTTTTTCCCCGTGCAAACTAGCAACGTCCCCGTGGTAGATGAGGTCCTGTGGAGACAGAGCAGGGGGAGAGGGAGGGATAGAGCTGTGTGCGGGGGATCGAGCTGTGTACGGAGCTGTCTACGTCCTTTCTCTCCCCCTGCTGTGTCTTCTGAGCTGCGTCCTCCATCCTCCGGGAGGGGAGATAAGGGGGCGTGGCTTAATTATGTACCGTAAACGTACGACCTCGGGCTCTGCGATCAGCAGGGGGCCGCCGCCGCCCCCTCCATACACTCTGAGCGCCGCTGTGAGGTGCAGACTTGCATCCGCTCCTGCCCCTCACACCGGCATTAAAGAGCACCTGTCATCAACAAAAACTTTTAATATGTTGTTCCTAATCATTAATGAAGACATATTGTAATATATCTTCATTAAAAATATTAATATTTATACCAGTTTTTTCATTTTATACTTTTGGCCACTAGAGGTCACTCTTCTATGCCTGGTCTGCAGGCAGCATCCTATGCTTTGCATAGTAAATGTACAGTTCTTAGGACTAAATGCTGAAGGGCACTGGTCCTTCCACAGGAAGTTCAGTGCCTATCAATCATGCATAAGCATCACTGTGAGCTAGAAGCCTGCACGTGCCTCTCAGAGCCCAGTCACCTCCCCCGCCCCTCAGCACCTGTTATCTTATACATTGTATCCTCTCACTGCACTCCCTGCTCTGTGTTCCTGTGTCATCTTACTTTTGTCACTGTAATAGCTCCTTCCCCTGGTTCTTCTCCCCTCCCCTCACATTATATTTGTCCAGCCATCAGCATTGACTTTTTAGTGCAACGCTGATGGTCTGAGGAGAGAGTGTGGCACTACTTTTGTTGGCTCTGAACGAGCTCTTATTTTTCTAAATGTAAGTCCACTTCATGGGGCTAATGAACACCCCATGAAAAAGCGGAAACCAGCCCGTGCAGTTCGTCACCCCCCCCCCCCCTTGCAGCCCGAGGAAACCTGCGTTATACACAGCACACTAATATAACTCAGCCCTGGTTGGAATACACTGGCATACACACACAAGCGACTACAACTCCCAGCATGTGTCATTCAGGAGTCTTCAGTCTGTGGCATAACACCAGCAGCTGCCTCTGTAGTCTCCTGGGAGTTGTAGTTCACCACACCTCTACAGGGCATACACTAGTGTTTCCCAACCAGGGTCCCCCCAGGTGTTACAAAACTACAGCTCCCAGCATTCCCTGGTTGGGAAACACTAGCATACACACACCTAACAGGGACTACAGCTCCCAGCATACACACACCTAACAGGGACTACAACTCCCAGCATACACACACACACATAACAGGGACTACAACTCCCAGCAAACACGCACACACACACCTAACAGGGACTACAACTCCCAGCATACACACACCTAACAGGGACTACAACTCCCAGCATACACGCACACACCTAACAGGGACTACAACTCCCAGCATATACACACCTAACAGGGACTACAACTCCCAGCATACACACACCTAACAGGGACTACAACTCCCAGCATACACACACGCACACATAACAGGGACTACAACTCCCAGCATATACACACACACACACCTAACAGGGACTACAACTCCCAGCATACACACACACCTAACAGGGACTACAACTCCCAGCATACACACACCTAACTGGGACTATAACTCCCAGCATACATACACACACCTAACAGGGAATACAACTCCCAGCATACACACACCTAACAGGGAATACAACTCCCAGCATACATACACACAAACCTAACAGGGACTACAACTCCCAGCATACACACACACCTAACAGAGACTACAACTCCCAGCACACGCACACACATAACAGGGACTACAACTCCCAGCATACACACACACCTAACATGGACTACAACTCCCAGCATACACACACATAACAGGGACTACAACTCCCAGCATACATACACACACCTAACAGGGACTACAACTCCCAGCATACACACACGCATACATAACAGGGGCTACAGCTCCCAGCATACACACACACACCTAACAGGGAATACAACTCCCAGCATACACACACCTAACAGGGAATACAACTCCCAGCATACATATACACAAACCTAACAGGGACTACAACTCCCAGCATACACACACACACCTAACAGGGACTACAACTCCCAGCACACACACACCTAACAGGGACTACAACTCCCAGCATACACACACTGGGACTACAACTCCCAGCATACATACACACACCTAACAGGGACTACAACTCCCAGCATACACACACACCTAACAGGGACTACAACTCTCAGCATACACACACCTAACAGGGACTACAACTCCCAGCATACACACACGCACACATAACAGGGACTACAACTCCCAAAATACACACATACACACCTAACAGGGACTACAACTCCAAGCATACACACACCTAACAGGGACTACAACTCCCAGCAAACACACACCTAACTGGGACTACAACTCCCAGCATGCATACATACACACACCTAACAGGGACTACAACTCCCAGCATACACACACCTAACAGGGAATACAACTCCCAGCATACACACACGCCTAACTGGAACTACAACTCCCAGCATACATACACACACCTAACAGGGACTACAACTCCCAGCATGCACACACACCTAACAGGGACTATAACTCCCAGCATACAAACAGACCTAACAGGGACTACAATTCCCAGCATACACACACACACCTAACAGGGACTACAACTCCCAGCATACACACACACCTAACTGGGACTACAACTCCCAGCATACATACACACCTAACAGGGACTACAACTCCCAGCATACCACACACACCTAACAGGGACTACAACTCCCAGCATACACACACCTAACTGGGACTATAACTCCCAGCATACATACACACACCTAACAGGGAATACAACTCCCAGCATACACACACCTAACAGGGAATACAACTCCCAGCATACATACACACAAACCTAACAGGGACTACAACTCCCAGCATACACACACACCTAACAGGGACTACAACTCCCAGCACACACACACGCACACATAACAAGGACTACAACTCCCAGCATACACACATACCTAACAGGGACTACAACTCCCAGCATACACACACCTAACAGAGACTACAACTCCCATCATACACACACACCTAACTGGAACTACAACTCCCAGCATACATACACACACCTAACAGGGACTACAACTCCCAGCATACACACACACCTAACAGGGACTACAACTCACAGCACACACACACCTAACAGGGACTACAACTCACAGCACACACACACCTAACAGGGACTACAACTCCCCGCATACACACACCTAACTGGGACTACAACTCCCAGAATACATACACACCTAACAGGGACTACAACTCCCAGCATACACACACACCTAACAGGGAATACAACTCCCAGCATACACACACCTAACAGGGAATACAACTCCCAGCATACATATACACAAACCTAACAGGGACTACAACTCCCAGCATACACACACCTAACAGGGACTACAACTCCCAGCATACACACACACACCTAACAGGGACTACAACTCCCTGCATACATACACACACCTAACAGGGACTACAACTCCCAGCATAAACACACATAACATGGACTACAACTCCCAGCATACACACACACAACAGGGACTACAAATCCCAGCATACACACACCTAACAGGGACTACAACTCCCAGCATACACACACGCACACATAACAGGGACTACAACTCCCAAAATACACACATACACACCTAACAGGGACTACAACTCCCAGCATACATACACACCTAACAGGGACTACAACTCCCAGCACACACACACCTAACTGGGACTACAACTCCCAGCATACATACACACACCTAACAGGGACTACAACTCCCAGCATACACACACCTAACAGGGAATACAACTCCCAGCATACACACACACCTAACAGGGACTAGAACTCCCAGCATACAAACAGACCTAACAGGGACTACAACTCCCAGCATACACACACCTAACAGGGACTACAACTCCCAGCATACACACACCTAACAGGGACTACAACTCCCAGCATACACACACAACTAACTGGGACTACAACTCCCAGCGTACATACACACCTAACAGGGACTACAACTCCCAGCATACCACACACACCTAACAGGGACTACAACTCCCAGCATACAAACACACACCTAACAGGGACTACAACTCCCAGCATACACACACCTAACAGGGACTACAACTCCCAGCATACACACACACCTAACAGGGAATACAACTCCCAGCATACACACACCTAACAGGGAATACAACTCCCAGCATACATACACACAAACCTAACAGGGACTACAACTCCCAGCATACACACCCCTAACAGGGACTACAACTCCCCAGCATACACACACCTACAGGGACTACAACTCCCAGCATACACACACACGCACACATAACAGGGACTACAACTCCCAGCATACCACACACACCTAACAGGGACTACAACTCCCAGCATACAAACACACACCTAACAGGGACTACAACTCCCAGCATACATACACCTCCTAACTGGGACTACAACTCCCAGCATACATACACACACCTAACAGGGAATACAACTCCCAGCATGCATACATACAAACCTAACAGGGACTACAACTCCCAGCATACACACACACACCTAACAGGGACTACAACTCCCTGCATACATACACACACCTAACAGGGACTACAACTCCCAGCATAAACACACATAACATGGACTACAACTCCCAGCATACACACACACAACAGGGACTACAAATCCCAGCATACACACACCTAACAGGGACTACAACTCCCAAAATACACACATACACACCTAACAGGGACTACAACTCCCAGCATACATACACACCTAACAGGGACTACAACTCCCAGCACACACACACCTAACTGGGACTACAACTCCCAGCATACATACACACACCTAACAGGGACTACAACTCCCAGCATACACACACCTAACAGGGAATACAACTCCCAGCATACACACACACCTAACAGGGACTAGAACTCCCAGCATACAAACAGACCTAACAGGGACTACAACTCCCAGCATACACACACCTAACAGGGACTACAACTCCCAGCATACACACACAACTAACGGGACTACAACTCCCAGCATACATACACACCTAACAGGGACTACAACTCCCAGCATACAAACACACACCTAACAGGGACTACAACTCCCAGCATACACACACCTAACAGGGACTACAACTCCCAGCATACACACACCTAACAGGGACTACAACTCCCAGCATACACACACACACACCTAACTGGGACTACAACTCCCAGGCAGCAGGATCTCTGCTGCGGCACCCCGCTATCATTACTGCACAGAGCACGCTCACTCTGTGCATAATGACCGGTGATGCAGGGGCCGGATCATCGTGACGTCACGGCTCCACCCCCTCATGACATCACGCCCCCCCCTTAATGTAAGTCTATGGGAGGGGGCCGACACGCCCCCTCCCAGACTTCCTTTGGATAGGGGATAAGATGTCTAGGGGCGGAGTACCCCTTGGACCAGGCCAATTTTATTTTTGCGTTTTCATTTTTTCCTCCTCTCCTTCTAAAATCCATAACCCTCTTATATTTCCATCTACAGAACCATATAAGGGCTTGTTTTTTTGGGTGACCAATTGTACTCTGTAATGAAACCTCTCATTTTAGGGAGGAAATGTAAATGAAAACCACAATTTTGCACATTTTGTGGCTAGATACCCATGGCTAGATACTTTTATATTTTTGTACTGCTTAAAAAAATCTAAAATCACCCTATTTTGACCACCTATAACTTTTTCATTTTTCCGTATATAGGGCGGTATGAGGGCTCATTTTTTGCGCCGTCATCTGTACCTTTTATCGATACATTTGCATATATAAAACGTTTAGATAATTTTTTATAAATAAAGCATTTTATAAAGAAAATTTACGCTTTTTGGGGGTAAAATGGGACAAACGGACAATTTTTTTTTTTATTGGGGAAGGGGATTTTTCAATTTTTTTTTTTACTTTTTATTTTTACATTTTTCAACTTTTTTTTTTTTACACTTTTTATGTCTCCATAGGGGACTATCTATAGTAATCATTTGATTGCTAATACTGTTCTGTGCTATGCATAGGAAATAGCACCGATCAGTATTATCGGTGATCTTCTGCTCTGGTCTGCTCAATCTCAGACCAGAGCAGAAGACCCCGGGAGATGGCGGGAGCCAAGTGAGGGGACCTCCGGCCGCCATGCTGGACGCGTCAGATTGCCGCGGCAGCGCTGCGGGCAATCCGATCATCCATTCAAAGTATTGCACTGCCGCAGATGCCGTGATCTGTATTGATCACGGCATCTGAGGGGTTAATGGTGGACATCCGCGCGATCGCGGATATCGGCCATTACCGGCGGGTCCCCGGCTGCTGCCGTTCCGATGCTCGCAGTCATACACAGGATGTAAATGTACGTCCGTGGTCGTTAAGGGGTTAAAATAGTTTATTTAAATTTTGAAAACCAGGCTGCAGGCTGGTGGCTGGAGGCTGGCGTGACGTCACGCTTAAATTCGGGCAATCGGTCCTAATTCATTCAGCCTGCGCTCGCTCCCTGCCTGTCAATCAGAGACAGAGCGCATTGGCTCCCTGGTCTCACACGCCGGCCCTGCCTCCCGGCATATACGCCGCTGCTGTCCTGCACTACGGTATGAGAGCGGGGACTGAGAGAGGGGAGCGGGGTTCGGGGTTGAGACTGAGAGTGGGGTTCGGGGGGACTGAGAGCAGGGTTCGGGGGGGACTGAGAGCGGGGTTCAGGGGTTACTGAGAGCGGGGTTCGGGGTAGCGCCATGGTTATAAAGTTTTTGTTTTCAACAAAGGCTGCCTCCATTTGTTTCACCACTACAACTCCCAGCATGCCCTGACAGCCAATAGATGTCAGGGCAAGCTGGGAGGTGTAGTGGTGAAATAGCTGAAGGCACCCTGTATAGATGAGCTAAGGGCGGAAGTCGGCCCACCCAGCAGGCATCAGTGACGTAGCACCTGCTAGGGAAGTCTGCCTGTCTACCTGGTAAGTGAGCACACTACCAGGTAGACAAAAAGGCATTTCTCAGATAGTAAAAGAAAAATAAAAGGCAGGGATGGGGGTTAGAGATAGATGGGCAATAGGCAGGGACAGGAAAAAAAAAGAAAAGGATGGTGGGAGCTACTCTTTAACAGCTGGTCTGTACACAATTTAAAAAAAAAAAGTGTAAACCAAAAAGGCACAAAAATATGAGACAAATGTGAGACAAATCTACACACAAAAAAAGATCTAAAGACAATGGTAAATGCCCCCCAAAATTGTATTATCTATATCATATAAAATCTTTTTGAAAATGACAGGTACACTTTAGGCTTGGGAGCCTTTTAAGCTGAACTGGATAGGTCAGCTGCTCTAGCTAACATTTTAATGGAATCTACCAAAGCATCTGCAAAGAAATCTGCTGCATTGGATTGAACAGCAAAGCATTCAAGTAATATTTGTTGAACGCCGCGTCTAAAATGAAAGTGAAACCATGCCGATTAGCTCAGTGGGCTGTTCGGGATAGCTGTGGTGAAATCGCGGTTTTATGTGTTATGTGCATCAGCCAGCCAAACTCTAAGAGAATGGCCAGAGTAGGACTATGTAAGTCCTACGGGTACCTGACACTTCTTCCCAAACCTTTCTATTATAGTACATTATAGTAGTAAGTTTTTCTAATCCATCGAGTCAGGTGGAGAACCCAAATCGTCAAAGGGAAGGGAACTATTTTTTGACATTTTACTTACTGGGACAACCCCTACTAGGGGCCAGACCCTCATAAATGACATCTTCTGCAGAAATAGGCACTTTGTTATCCTCCAAGTTAATAGAATCCTGGATTCACCTAAGTAACTGATCTAAGGGAAATATTAGAGATAGTATTTTACTCTCTTCATGAATATTGCAACTCCAAGCTACTATAAAAGGTACAAGGGTATCCAGATAACTATGTTTAGAGATGAGCGAACTTACAGTAAATTTGATTCGTCACGAACTTCTCGGCTCGGCAGTTGATGACTTATCCTGCATAAATGAGTTCAGCTTTCAGGTGCTCCGGTGGGCTGGAAAAGGTGGATACAGTCCTAGGAAAGAGTATCCTAGGACTGTATCCACCTTTTCCTGCCCACGGGAGCACCTGAAAGCTGAACTCATTTATGCAGGATAAGGCATCAACTGCCGAGCCGAGAAGTTCGTGACAAATTGAATTTACTGTAAGTTCGCTCATCTCTAACTATGTTCTTTGACTCCCAATTTCCTAAAAGAGAGACCTACTTCCACACTGACAATCTAAGAACCCTGTGGATATGACATAATTGTCCAGATTGGAATCCCCTTTAAGATGAACAAAATGCAGCTCTGGTATAGTGTTAAAGGGTACTCCGGTGGAAAACAATTAATTTTTTTTATTTTTTTAAATCAACTGGTGCCAAAAAGTTAAGCAAATTTGTAAATTACTTCTATTTAAACATCTTAATCCTTCCAATACTTCTCAGCTGCTGTATGCTCCAGAGGAAGTTCATTTCTTTTTGAATTTCTTTTCTGACCACAGTGCTCTCCGCTGACACCTCTGTCCATGTCAGGAACTGTCCAGAGCAGGAGTAAATCCCCATAACAAACCTCTGCTGCTCTGGACAGTTCCTGACATGGACAGAGGTGTCAGCGGAGAGCACTGTGGTCAGACTGAAAACAAATTAAAAAATAAAAGAACTTCCTTTTGAGCATACAGCAGATGATAAGTACTGGAAGGATTGAGATTTTTAAATAGAAGTAATTTACAAATCTGTTTAACTTCCTGGCACCAGTTGATTAAAAAAAAAAAATTCCACCGGAGTACCCCTTTAAGATACTTTCTAGCAATTTTTTTCATTGCAATCTGAAAATAGAGATTGATGATAAGTATATCACACATAGTAAGCATGTTGCTTGTTTCCCCTCTGTAAGAATACAGTTAGAAAATTTGGCAAACGTGTCCATAACAAAGTGTTCTCAAAGGTTGTTTACAATAGAAATAAACACATACATATGGTTCAGCAAAGGCCAACAAAATAATTGCCAATAACACAGGCTGGCACACAGAATAATTTGCACTGTTAAATATAATTTTACACGAAAACTTCAAATTTAGGATAATGTCTAATTCATTTTGTGTATTGTTGACATATCCTAAACATCAGTAACTCAACACATTTCTATCCTGCTTTGTGTAATTATTTTGCCAGCACTGTACAAAGGCCTAGAGACTGGGGACAATACCTTAATCAGACTGATAGGAAAGTAGATTACAGTAAATTACCTGCTATCCGCTGCAATGAATAAAAAGCTCGGTTTAGCCACACTAAAACAGGATGATTAAATCTATTTTCTGTGACCAATTACCTTGACAAATCAACTTTTCTATTGCAAATGGAGCTGCGAGAATTTGATGCACAAAGAAACTTTGCATCAAGTAACAAGAATGTGGGAGTGACCAAATGGCAATTTCTAGTGATTACACGGCAAAGCTATGTAATTGGCTGTTAGGGAGGAAAAAGCCTCCATGATGTGGAAAGAAAGGTGGAAAGGTAATGGAAAGCTTGAATATGGATTAAATGAGAATTAGAGACTTCAAAACGTCAAGGAGCTATTGTATTAGTTAAAGCAAATTATTTATTAAATGGGTTTTCACACTAAGTGCTAAAGTGATGCATATCATATTAGTATAGTACAATGACTAAGGGGGGGATGTCTTATTAAATATTCTGCAGGTGTAAAGAGAATTTGCTCCCTTTTACAGTATAGGAGTCTACATTCATGTTGGTGGGTGGCTGTTAATGGGGGTTACTTTATAGTGTTAGGGCTCGTTCACACGAGCGGATTTCTTTTTAAACTCGCAGCGGATCCCCCGCTGCAAATTTGAAAAGGGGCAGAGTCTCCGCACACTACACGCAGCAGGTTTTCGCCAGCGGAATCTATGGTGCGGAAAATCTGTCACAGACCCCATTAAAGTCAATAGTGTCTGCGGCGGAGATTCCACTGGCGAAAATCTGCTGCGGGTTGCGTGCGGAGACCTCGCCCCTTTTCAAACTTGCAGCGAGAGATCCGCTGTGAGTTTATAAGCTCGTGTATATGAGCGCTTAACCTGTTAGGGACCCAGGGTCCTCTCCCGATCTCTAACGATAGCGGGTCGGGCCCGGCCTCTAACAACAGCCTGGACCCATGGCTAATAGCGCGTGGCATTGATCGTGCTGCCGCGCGCTATTAACCCTTTAGACGCGGCGTACAAAGTTGAACGCCGCATCTAAAATGAAAGTGAAACCATGCCGATTAGCTCAGTGGGCTGTTCGGGATAGCTGTGGTGAAATCGCGGTATTCCGAACAGCATACAGGACAGCTGGAGGGTCCCTACCTGCCTCCTCACTGTCCGATCGCCGAATGACTGCTCAGTGCCTGAGATCCAGGCATGAGCAGTCAAGCGGCAGAATCATTGATCACTGGTTTCTTATGAGAAACCAGTGATCAACGTGAAAGACAAGTGTGTGCAGTGTTATAGGTCCCTATGGGAGCTATAACACTGCAAAAAAAAAGTGAATAAAGATCATTTAAACCCCCCCCTATTAAAAGTTTGAATCACCCCCATTTTCCCATAAAAAAAAAAAAAAAACTGTGTAAATAAAAATAAACATATGTGGTATCGCCGCATGCGGAAATGTCCGAATTATAAAAATATATCATTAATTAAACCGCACGGTCAATGGCGTGCACTCAAAAAAATTCCAAAGTCCAAAATAGTGCATTTTTGGTCACTTTTTATATCATGAAAAAATTAATAAAAAGCGATCAATAAGTCCTATCAATACAAAAATGGTACCGCTAAAAACTTCAGATGACGGTGCAAAAAATGAGCCCTCATACCGCCCCATACGCGGAAAAATAAAATAAATAAAATAAAAAAGTTATAGGGGTCAGAAGATGACAATTTTAAACGTATACATTTTCCTGCATGTAGTTATGATTTTTCCCAGAAGTATGACAAAATCAAACCTACATAAATAGGGTATCATTTTAACCGTATGGACCTACAGAATAAAAAGAAGGTGTCATTTTTACCGAAAAATGTACTGTGTAGAAACGGAAGCACCCAAAATGTACAAAATGGCGTTTTTTTTTCAATTTTGTCTCACATTGATTTTTTTTTCCGTTTTGCCGTAGATTTTTGGGTAAAATGACTGATGTCATTACAAAGTAGAATTGGTGGCGCAAAAAATTAGCCATAATATGGATTTTTAGGTGAAAGATTGAAAGAGCTATGATTTTTTAAAGGTGAGGAGGAAAAAACCCAAATACCCAAATATCAGTATAGGCAGACTGCTGCTGAGGTAGTGACGGTACAGTAGTGACTTTTTCATTATTATTTTCTGTAAAGAAATTACCCGGGTCAGGGTCATCATGTGGTGAAAAAGACAAAATGACCTAATATCCTTAAACATATTTTTGAAATGGCTAAAAATGTAAAAAAAAATAAAAACTTTAAAAAAAAGAGCACTACTCACATTACTGGCAGCAGAGGCCATATCCATCATCCATCGCATCCTTTTTAACAAGCTGCTTTTCTCCGGAATCAGCTTCTTTACATTTTGAGGGGTAACCATTGGATGTTGCGTCTCCAATGTAGAAAGGGATTCTGACCCTGAAGGTAACTGTAGATTGGCATTAGGAATAGATACAGCTTCAGAAGAAAACTCCACCTTGAATTTCTCAAACAAGCCCAGTGGGCTGTGGCAGTCACGGTCATCCTGCTTTGATGGGTCCTCAAGATGTAATTTATCCATGTTTTATCTTCCTTACTTGGTCTGAAATAAAACAAATATATTTGATATTTGATTTGCAGAGAAATCATTTGCTTCGCTATTACTGATTATGGGGGAAAGAACAAGCGCTTTTGAAAATGCAGACGTTCAGACCAGTGAGTGAGACCCCAAGGGCCAGTGAGTGAGACCCCAAGGGACATTCTGATATCCACAGGGAAAGAAATGGCTGGAGTTCACTTAAATGGGCACTGTCAGATAAATAAATAAATAAATAAAAACTTTTATATGTTGTACATCTTGGCAAAACATTAACCTTTCTAATATACTTCATAAGAAAATGATATTTCCTTTTTATAGAAATCATGACTCATAAAATCTTGGCTTTGTCCAAGCTGAAGCACAGGCATGGACAAAGTCCAGTAGGTGAGGGTGTCTGATAGGACAGGAGAGAGCACAGAGGAGTACTACCAGACAGAGGAGAGCACAGAGGAGTGCTATCGAACAGAGGAGTGCACAGAGGAGTACTATCAGACAGGAGAGAGCACAGAGGAGTCCTATCAGACAGGAGAGAACAGAGAAGTATGATCAGACAGGAGAGAGCACAGAGGAGTACTATCAGACAGGAGAGAGCACAGAGGAGTGCTATCAGACAGAGGAGTGCACAGAGGAGTACTATCAGACAGGAGAGAGCACAGAGGAGTACTATCACACAGGAGAGAACAGAGGAGTACTATCACACAGGAGAGAACAGAGGAGTACTATCAGACAGGAGAGAGCACAGAGGAGTGCTATTAGACAGGATAGAGCACATAAGAGTGCAATCAGACAGGAGAGAGCACAGAGGAGTGCTATCAGACAGGATAGAGCACATAGGAGTTCTATCAGACAGAGGAGAGCACAGAGGAGTACTATCAGACAGGAGAGAGCAGAGAGGAGTACTATCACACAGGAGAGAGCACAGAAGAGTACTATCACACAGGAGAGAGCACAGAGGAGTCCTATCAGACAGGAGAGAACAGAGGAGTATTATCAGACAGGAGAGAACACAGAGGAGTACTATCAGACAGAAGAGAGCACAGAGGAGTACTATCAGACAGTAGATAGCACAGAGGAGTACTATCAGACAGGAGAGAGCACAGAGGAGCCCTATCAGACAGGAGAGCACAGAGGAGCCCTATCAGACAGGAGAGAACAGTGGAGTGCTATCAGACAGGAGAGAGCACAGAGGAGTACTATCAGACAGGAGAGAGCACAGAGGAGTCCTATCAGACAGGAGAGAACAGTGGAGTGCTATCATACAGGAGAGAGCACAGAGGAGTACTATCAGACAGGAGAGAGCACAGAGGAGTACTATCAGACAGGAGAGGACAGAGAGCACAGAGGAATAGTATGTTGTTTGACATGAGGAAATAAATTCACTATTTACCGGATTTGTTGTGGTATTACCTGGACTGTGATTGAGTCTGTGCGCCGGAGATTAAGTGGTGAAGTGGTGCTGCATTGTCTTTGAGGAACTATATATATATATATATATATATATATATATCACACAGGAGAGAGCACAGAAGAGTACTATCACACAGGAGAGAGCACAGAGGAGTACTGTCAGACAGGAGAGAGCACAGAAGAGTACTATCACACAGGAGAGAGCACAGAGGAGTCCTATCAGACAGGAGAGAACAGAGGAGTACTATCAGACAGGAGAGAGCACAGAAGAGTGCTATCAGACAGGAGCGAGCACAGAGGAGTACTATCAGACAGGAGAGAGCACAGAAGAGTACTATCACACAGGAGAGAGCACAGAGGAGTCCTATCAGACAGGAGAGAACAGATGAGTATTATCAGACAGGAGAGAACACAGAGGCGTACTATCAGACAGGAGAGAGCACAGAGGAGTCCTATCAGACAGGAGAGAACAGATGAGTATTATCAGACAGGAGAGAACACAGAGGAGTACTATCAGACAGGAGAGAGCACAGAGGAGTACTATCAGACAGGAGAGGACAGAGAGCACAGAGGAATACTATGTTGTTTGACATGAGGAAATAAATTCACTATTTACCGGATTTGGAGTGCTGCACCATTGTTGTGGTATTACCTGGACTGTGATCGAGTCGGTGCGCCGGAGATTAAGTGGTGAAGTGGTGCTGCATTGTCTTTGAGGAACTATATATATATATATATA